>NW_004949195.1:929157-950823 GCF_000317375.1 Microtus ochrogaster
AAAAAAAAAAAAAAAAAAAAAAGTGTCCACAGGACATTTACAAAAGAATCCAAAATTTGTATAAACTCTATTTGTATATAAATGTATGCATGACACCCTGTCTCGAAAAACCAAAAAAAAAAAAAAAAAAAAAGAAAGAAAGTGTCTCAGCAATCCTGGTACCATATATATGCATGGGGAATGAGGAGTCTAGGACATCTGGTCAGTTTCAGGGACTTCCTAATGCTTTTTTATTGTCTATCTCCTGTGTCTTAATGAGCTTACTGAGCTTCCCTAAAGTAAGGAATGTTTGAGAACATCCAACTGCTTTACCTCCTGTGTTTTGACTAGCATCTCTCTAAGTTATAGGGAAATTGCTACAAAATACTTCCAAAGCTCATCACCCAAGTTTGATTTCTGGTACCCCCATGTAAAAGGAAAGAATCTGTTTCTACATGTTGTCTTGTACACATACAGACAGACACACATGCAGAGAGAGAGAGAGAGAGAGAGAGAGAGAGAGAGAGAGAGAGAGAGAGGAGTTAACACATGTGCTAAAAAGAAACTAAAATCTGTAAAAATTATCTATCAAAAGCATCAAATAATTAAAATTATCAGCAATAGATAGATAGATAGCCATTCATTCTTTCTCCACCTCTCTGTCTCTGCTCTCTGCCTCTCTCTGTCTCTCTCTGTCTCTGTCTCTCTCTCTCTCTCTCACACACACACACACACATTTTTAAACTTCTAATTTGCAGAGATGTGTCTAGTTACAAATCTGCATTTTTCACTCTGCCCCATAAATACTCTGTTCTAGTGCATTTTGTCCTGTTCTGAATGAAATGCACATTTGTCTTGAAATACTTGCCTGGTTATACCTTACCTTCACCCTGCAGCACTTGGCCTCTGATGGGCCTACTTGTGTTTTCTTTCCACCAGTAGTTACTGAATTTAGCAACTGTGAGCTTTACTGTTTTCCAATATTTTGAAAATTCCTTGACTTTTTTTAATCTTAAATATTTCTGCTACTTCATTTCCTCTTACCTCCCTTCTAGAGATAATATGACATTGTCATATAGATGTTTTAAAACAACATTTTCATTTGCAAACAAAGTCGTTTCCATATGCCCATGCTACCTCCTCTTGCTAAAGTCTTTCACTTGGGAATGTTTGTCACAATCAAAAGTGTACACTAATACATGAGTATTAACTCAATCTCATATGAAATGTCTGCAGCCTGAATGTGCTAGGACCTTAGGGTTTTTACTGCTGTGAAGAGACATCATGATCATGGCAACTCTTATAGAAGAAAGCATTTAATTGGGGCTGGCTTGCAGCCCAGAGTTTAGTCCATTATCATCATGGCAGGAAGCATGATGGCACTCAGGCGACATGGTGCTGGAGAAGGAGCTTAGAGTTTTGCATCCGAATCCTCAGGCAGCAGGAAGAGAGAGTGACACTGGGCCTGTTTTTATTTTTTGAAACTTCAAAGTGTCACTCAGTGACATACTTCCTCCAACAAGACCATGCCTACTCCAGCAAGGCCACACCTTCAATAATGCTACTCCCTGTGAGTCAAGGGGGACATTTTTATCCAAACAATCACAGCTAGGATGGTGACATAGGTAGAAAAAAAATAAAAGACAGCATATACAACAAAGACATATTGACACTTACCAGCAGAGAGTGTGCATGGTGCAGAAAGCCCTCTAGAAGGCCTAACAGTGACAACTGGACCATGACATCTTTACAGACCTGCTGAGGGCATGGAGGGCCAGGCTCAGACCAGACACAGTAGCATCAGCAGTTCGCTAGCCTGCTTTTGCTTTGTATTATCAGAATTCCAAGGATTCGCATATGAGCAGGAAATGGTTTCTTCTACAATAATGCCAGCTTGCAGAGTTCCCAGTGTGCTAGGTAGAATAACTAGCTGGATGCTGTGGCCATGAAACTAGTCTGTTGCCATGGTTTCTTCAGCTTGGTTAGATGCTTAGCAATGGAAAGGGGTACTTAAGGGACATGGTATTTGAGGCCCACTTTTCTCATAGGTGATAGGCTACAGCTTATTCACAGTTCCTTAGTTTCTACTTGATATCCTCTGTTGTGTGGAGCTGCGGGTTGCATTCTTCCACCCAGCTCCTGCCACCAGCTAGCTTTACCCAAAAAAACAACACACAGACTGTATTCTTTTAAACACTTCTTGGCCCATTATATCTAGCCTCTTCTAGACTAATTCTCATGTATTAATTTAGCCCATTTCTAATAATGTGTGTAGCACCCCAAGGTACGCTTACCGGGAAGATTCTAGCCTACATCCATCCTGGGTCAGAGCTTCATCGATCACGTCTGCCCGGGAGAGGGGAGCATGGCCTCTGAGCTCACTTCCTCTTCCTCCCAGCATTCTGTTCTGTTTACTCCTCCCACCTATGTTTTAACCTATGAGGGCCAAGCAGTTTCTTTATTTTTTAACCAATGACCTTCCTCCATCAATCCTCTCTGTATTCCAGTGCTCCATCCTATACTATAGTATACATCTCTCTTGATCCCACAGCCTATGAAAGCTTCTCAGATATCCCTTACTTGTGATGGTCTCTGCAGATTTGACCAGCACCTCTTTCATGCTGTCTACCTCAGCTATCCACCGGTATATTCGTGAACATATTTTATTATAATTAAAAACTCCCCAGCTCACCTATTTTATACCTGGTTATTAGTGGCTCGGTTCTCTTGATATGCTTTTCTCTTGATTCACATTGTTCTGCTGTCTTAGTCACTGTTTCATTGCTGTGAAGAGACACCATGACAGTACAATTCTTATCAAGGAAAATGCTTATTTGGGGGCTGGCTTGCAGTTTCAGAGACTTAGTCCATTGTCATTACCATGAAGACAGACAGGATGCTGGAGAAGAGGCCAAGAATTCTTCATCTGGATATGAAGGCAACAGGAAGAGAGAATCTGGGCCTGAGTTGGACTTTTAAAATCTCAAAGCACCCTCAGTGACTCACTTCCTTCAACAAAGCCATAACTTCTAATCCTCCTCAAGTAGTGCCACTCCCTGAGGACTAAGTATTCAAATATATGAATCTATGTGGGCCATCCTTATTCAAACTACCACACCCACTATCCTTAATATTTTAGCTTTTTTTTGCTATGTGGTAGCTATTCAGTATAAAATAATTATTCATCTGAGGCAAATAATATTTATATTCATAAAGTAACAGTTCTTTGTGTCTGAGGAACAAAGTCTATCTAAACTAAAGTTGGACAAGGAGGGTCTGAGTTTTGCTGAACCATATTAGAATTTAGTCATGTCTGCCTTCAGTATTCTAAGAGTGGGGTGAGGGCTTTTCTTCCATTATGTCTTAGAATCCTAGAATCAGCAAGACTCTAGAAGTTTCTCTGAGTTTCACATCTGAGAAATTCCCTTTCCAAATAGCAAGGGGCTTCTTTAGGCTTTGTAGTCTGGCTGATTCCAGCTTTGGCTGGAGCTTTAGGGGTTGTTGTGGCTTTTCTACATCTCTCCCTCCATATTTGGCACACTTCTTTGCATTTTGAGGCTCCTTTCCCTGGTGTGGGAAGTCCTTCTGTATATGTGTTGCTTTTATTGGTTAATGAATAAAGAAGTTGGCTTGGCCTGTGATAGGGTAGAGTAGAGCTAGGTGGGGAAAACTAAGCTGAATGCTGGGAGAAAGAAGGAGGAGTCAGGAGAAGCCATGTAGCCCCTCTGGAGACAGACCAGCAGAACCTTGCCAGTAAGCCACAGCCACATGGCAATATACAGATTAATAGAAATTGATTAAATTAAGATGTAAGAGCTGGCCAATAAGAAGCTAGAACTAATAGGCCAAGCAGTGATTTAATTAATACAGTTTTTGTGTAATTATTTTGGGTTAGGGCAGTCGGGAAATGAATTAGCATCCTCCATCAACATTTCCCAGCATTCATTGCAGGATTACCACCTGTAAAGGCCTGTGCATTGCAGCTGATTGCTCCAAATTGAAACATTCCATCATTAATTTGCAGAACACAAGCAAAGCTACAAGACTCAGGAAGCTCCAGAAAAGTACAAGATTCTCAAAGCGAGGCTCCACTCCCTCTTCTGTCTCACTTCCACCTCTCAAAGGATCACTTTATTCTGTGGAGAGATGGTGCACTCCTAGAGAGCATCTCTCTGTACCAACAGCCAAAATGTGCTCATCTGTACCCTCAGGCTGTGCTGATGCCTGCAGACCTGCTCTGCCTCTCTGGTCCTTGTGACTCTCATCTATACGGCAGCCTCCACACAGGCATTCAAAATAATTAAAAGTGGCTTCATCTGCCTCCCCTTCAGTGGTGCTTTTATCATGTCACTAGGGATGAAAACCACTGTGGATGTTGCTTCTTCAAGGAGGGCTTGATCAGTTCTGAAATGTGGTTGATGTGGGGCTCACCCACACACACGCAAACACTGGATTTTGTTTCCTGCGCTGTTTGGTGGGCATAAAGCAAGCTGTGGCTTTACAGTGTTTGTGACCTGTTCTCATTGTTAGAGAGTGACAACTGCTTGGCACTTTCTGCATCTTGTACAGAAGGGAAGTGTTGTCCCTTCCGGTTTTGTACACTGTCTTCAGACTTTATGTTATATACCTGTCCCCAAGTTGCCTTAAATATCTGTCCACAAACACACACCTTTTAAAAACAACTAATACCTTGAAGACCCCTTTAATATCCATGGTGTTTAAACTTCCTTCAACTTTCAGAATCCTGTGTGAGCCTCCCTATACATAAGGGCACTCATATAATAAACTTATTCTATCTTAGTCAGTGTTCTCTCCTGTGAAGAGACACCATAATCACAGCAACTCTTATAAATGAAAGCATTTAATTGGGGCTTGCTTACAGTCCCAGAGCTTTAGTCCATTATCACAGGGTAGGAAGCACAGTGGCAGGCATGGCAGACTTAGCACAAGAGGAGTTGAGACTTCTTCATCCAGATGCACAGGCAGTGGGAAGAAAGAGATCTACTGGGTCTGACTTGGGCTTCAGAAACCCCAATCCCAGAAACACAGTTTCTGCTCCAACAAGGCCATATCTCTTGATCCCTGTCAAGTAGCACCACCACTCCTTAGTGAGCAAGCACTCAAATACATGCTCCTATGGGGGTCATTCCTATTCAAACCGCCACACATACCCAGCAAACATTCCAAGCCTGCTGCATCCTGGGGACTGTTTTGGGACCTGGAGATACAAGCCAAAGCCAGCACTCTAGCGGTCTTCTCAGAGCACCAAGTCGCAGGTCACACTCAGCTTCGTCACAGTCTCACATCAGAAACAACCATTTTAGGAGCCAAAGTATCTATTTATTCCAGATCTCCACTGAAGCACACAGTGCTTCTGGGTTCTGCACAGATTACACAGCCGACAGGGAACTGTCTCACTTCATCAGCTTCTAGACCTTGCTTAGCAAAACCAGAGATGTTCATGGAAAACCATGGATTGAGCTCCCCTGTGCAGGTGTGGGCCCTGGAACCTCCATCTTGTAAGGGGATTGCATGCTTCTCTGTGTATAATTTTTCCATTGACCACAGATTTTATGTAGATATTAACTCCCACTTAATAAGCAGTCTAATAGAATTTAACAGAAATGAGTCTTCATCTTTAATTTTGAGGGAGTCATGCATACGACCGGGACAGACTGATCCAGGAGCTAAGCTGAAAGCTATGAGAACCAAACAATTACAGTTTTTACTTCTTTTATTTTAACAACTGAAGATATGCCAGGTGAAAAAATACATTTTGTGGTAAAAAAAGAATTTGTTAAGGGTATCAATAGTTTAAACCAGAGGACTATGGTATTCATCTAACATAAGACATAAAATCATTTTACTGATACAATTTTGGCTTATCAACCTGAGCAGAAATTAGCAAACTTTCTCAGAGGGTTTAGATAGTGTAAGTTTTGCTCGCTACACAATCTTCTGTGTGGTAATTACCTGACCCACTATAGCAGAATAAAAACAGTCAAAGAACTAAGGAAACAGACTGGCCAGCTGTGTTCCAAGAGATGTAGTTACAAAACAGGCAGCTGGCTACGTTTAACCTGAGGGGAGCTTGAAGATGTAATTGAATGCTCCAGAAGATGTTATAGGTGTAATGACTTGACCGCAATGATTTGACCTTCAGCTGGCTGCAGGTGCAACTCTTTCTACCTACTTGTGATGTGCAAAATACAACCCTACATGCAAGCATTTCCAGACATGGATTGTGGAATTTATGAATGGGCGTCATATCGACTAATCAAAACCTTGTGCCTGGCTGTGGTTAGGGGGGAAATTCCCAATAAATTGCTCTAGTGGGTTCCTCTTCTCTGGGAGGAAGTATTAGACAGAGATAACTTTAAATGCATAAACGTCTTCAACAATATTCATTCAATCAGTATAGATGTTGGTCATGCCACGTTTGTAGGTATGCACAGATGAAGATGAAGTGTGTCTATTCTCAAAGGGCGTACAGTTTAGTGGCTGAAGACATGGAAAACAAATAATTAGAGGAATTCAGGGATTCTACAGTTTTGCCCTAAGCCAAGCACCTGTAATGGGGGAGGGGAGCTCCCAACTTTGAGGAAGTCATCAAGGAAGACTTGGTGAAGTTCTCATGGCCTTGATCTTTAAAGGCTGCTTGCTAAGCCCCTCTCCATCACTTGCACAGGGAAAAGGGAGTTGCCTCTGCCTCCCGAGTGCTGGGATTAAAGGCGTGCACCACCACCGCCCGGCTTAAAAGGGAACTTTAATATGTCAAACACAGCTTACTGAATCCTCTCCTGTGGACTCAGCAGCATTATAAAATACCTGTATGTGAGAAAATCAGAGTAAGTGAGCATAGACTGAGTACTAGATACAATTATAGAATTCATATTAATTGTGTTCAATGTGACAACAGAATTGTGGATTTGGGGGTGTTTTAAAAGCTTTATCTTGGGCTGGGGGATTGGGTCCGTGGGTAAAGCTATGGTTGTATGAGCCTGATACTTGGATTTGGACCGCTTCAATCCACACTGAAGCTGGATACAGTAGTGTACATCTGGAATCGCCAGATAGATGCAATGGAGAAATGACAGGAGGCCCTGACTCAAACAAGATGGAAGGAGAACCAAACCTCCAAAGCTTCCTCAACTGCCATATGCTAAGGTACACGCACTTGTACCCACACATGTGTACACACACACACATACACGCACACATACACACACATACACACACACATACACACACACATACACACACACAAAGTATGGAGAAGAAAAGACAACTCTTGTAGAATAATCTTCATGTACACTGTGAATATGTGTCACTGTGATAATAAACAATAAAAAACTAAACAGACAACCAATAGCTAAGCATGATTTTGGGGACAAAGAGGGTGCTGGGAAGAAGGTAGAAACGCCAGGAGATGCAGAGCAAACAGGATGGGCAATCCAGATATAAGGTAATAAAAGCCACGAGGCAGAAAGTAAATGAATAAAAATGGGTTAGTTTAAGTTGTAAGAGCTTGTTAGGAGCACACCTAAGCTACCAGCCAAACTTTCATAATTAATAATTAAGTCTCCATGTGGTAATTTGTGGGCTCGCGGCCCATAGGAAAGTCCAACTGCAGACACCCAACGCATCTTTATCTTTCAGATTTCTGTATTGTTGAAGTGAGCGTGGCTGAGACCGCAGTGATGCACAGGAGACTAAAGAAGGCAGAGAAGCCCAGGTGAGGCTGGAGTGCTAGGTCCAAGTGCCCCACCGACTGCCTGAAAATCCCGCTGTAAGTGCGTACGTGTTCATAACTAACGGTGTCTACAGTCTACATTCCACCTAAATAAAACGTGTTCAAGTCAGTTATGTGACATGTCTGTTCAAATCCAGGGTGTGGGTTGTGGTTTGGAACTGAAGTCAGTATTCCCAGGCACACTTTTGAAGGCTTAGTCCTGGTTCAAGCAGTGTTCTGAGGTGGTTTGTTCTGAGGTGGTTGTCTGTTTTGAGACAGGATCTCACTATGTAGCCCTGGCTAGCCTGGAACTTGTATGTAGACCAGAGTAGGTATGAACTCTCAATGATTTGGCCTTCCTCCTCCTCTGGGTGTTGGGCTTAAAGGTGTGCCCCCACCATGCCCAGCCTGAGTTGGTTCTTTGGGGAAGGGATTGAACCATGAATGCAAGCCCTGCAATTCATTGATGGATTCAAAAGGCAAACAGGGCTATTTGGAGGTTGCATAGCTATGGTAAGCCACTCTGGCGAAGTGAATCATTGGAGTGTTTGATGGGTGTTACTAGTCCAGGTCCTGGGTCCCTGCCTGAGGTTGATAGCTTTCCTCTGGCACACTCGTCCTCCCTGAGGGTCCTACTTTTGCCACAGGTGTAAAGGCAGTGACAACTGTCAGTCAAGGCCTGAAAACCTCAAACCAGGATGAAAATCACAATCCAGAAAGCCCTATTCCTGTCTCTTTCTCTAAACCCCACCACTTTGTCTCCAGATAAAGGGAAAAGTGCCAGATCTGCATCCTTGGTTGAAAGACTTTGGGGCACCTCAGCATTACTGCACCCCCCCTTCCTGGGAACCAGGACCCTGGTAACCATCCACGCATGCCCTGGAGCTCTGAGTACTTTCCATCCCCTTTGTAGTCTTTCTTCAATAGCCCCAGACCCTGGAACTGGGGAGAGACGACCTGCAGATGACCTGCAAGTGTTCCTCCTTGTTCAACCAACCCAGCAACCGCCATAGCACTGAGTTAGCTGACCACTGAAGGAAGTAGTCAAAATAGTTGACAAATGATTTCTGGACTCTCCCTTTTGATTCTGTACTACCCCCTTTGATTCTGTGGTTTTTCTCCTTTAAAAGAGCCTGTAATAGACAAAGTGGAGGTCCTTCTCCTCTCAAGGCTGAGGGACCTCTGCCGCGGCAGCAAAATAAAAATTGCTCTTGCTATTGCATCAAACGCGGTGAGAGTGTTTGTTGAGGCAACCTCCTCCTTGGTGGGGCCTTAGGGCCCAACATGGTGACTATTGCAGCTTCCTCCCCTGAAGTTGCCAGCAGCCCAAGTCCCCACCTAAGTGCTCAGCTTTTGACCACACATAGACAAAAAAACCAACTCATGGCAGACATGTCACCACCCCTCACCTGCCTCCTATAAGATCTCTCTACTTTAGTTTGGGGTGAAGGGTGCAATTTCTCAGGCCTCAATCTCTGGGATCAGAGAACCCACCTGTGAGTTGCTTTGTTTAATATGCCTGTTATACTTTCTCAATTCAGCTTGATCTGGCTTACTGAATTGGCAGAGAAACATTATGGGGTGGGGTGGGGGCAGAAAACCTATTAATAACTTTCTTTGTGGACTACCAGGTTGGCTATTCTCAGTCTTGTGGGTGTTGGCAGTGCTTTGGAATATTAGAACGTAGAGTTCCACATAAGATGTTGAGGGAACACTGCACCTGTGAACCATAATGTCAGCAGAACAGAATCACAAGAGCCAGAGAATCCACAGAAGGCCTTGTACTTGGCTTTCTCAGTACAGAATCACAAGACCACAGTTGCATTCAAGCAGTTAGACTCAAGTGTTGGTGACCCTTAGCCAATAAATTTCCAGTGTGATCCTATAAGTGTTCTGAAGAACCAGAGCCATTTTGCTGTATTGTTAAGAGTAAGTATCTGTTTACTGTAAGAGTGGAGTTGCTGTTTTTAAATCCATTTCCTGAAATCTGACCTGCCCCAACCTATGACTTAACTTGTTTTTGAGAATACCCTGACTATCCCTGTTCACCTGGCAACCACATGGTGGTTTATTTTTTTTTTTTTTTTTGAGATTTTTCTATATTTCCTTATTGCTTCATTGTCTCTTTTCTGTAAACTGCTCTGCTAATTACTTGTGATTTCACTCCTTAAAAGGGACCTGAGAAATGGACTCAGGGCTGCTCTCTCTGGCCTGACTTAGGAGACAGTCTTTGCTCAGCTTTTGGGTGAACGCCAATAAGATTAAGCTTGCTTCAATTTTGGCTCAAAATTGTGTTAGTGGTCTTCTTCTTGCCCGGTAGGACTAACGGGTCCTTCCCCGCTGCCTCTGGCTTCATACTATTTCCGTTTCAACAAGTCTTCTCACAGCGTCATATTCAAAATAAGAGACAGAGTAACCCTTGTCCATTGATAAATAGGTACTGCCATCATGGTGTCAGCATTGACAGTCCACTGAGCGGGAGCTGGAGAGATGGCTTAGCCATTTAAAAGCACTGGCTGCAGTTCCAGAGAGGCTATGGTTTGAGTTCCAGCACCCACGTGTATAACATGAATTCTAATTATTCTTAAGAAAAACACAGAGTCAGATATAAGGGGGTGAAAGCTGAGAGATCAGAGAAAGAGAGGGGCCAGCCACTAGAGAGGCATTTTACCTCTACCTATGCTCAGACCAAAGGTGAGATCTTGTCCTCAGACTGTCTCCTCAGACTGCGCTGAGCTTCTGTCTCCTCCCTGCTGGTATTCCTCTCTGCCCAGATATCACTCCTGTCTCCACCTCCCTAGTGCTGGGATTAAAGGCCTGGGGACACCAAGTGCTAGGATTAAAGATGTGAGCTACCCCCACCTGGCTCTGCTTCTCTTTGAGACTGGATTAATCTATTGTGTCCCAAGGTGGTCTTGAACTCACAGAGATCCATCTGCCTTGGCTGGGATTAAAAGGTGTGTGCCACCACTGCTTGGTTTCTATAGCTACCTAGTGATGGAGCTCTGCACTCTGATCTTCAGGTAAGCATTATTTGTTAGATTACAAAGAAAATATCATTACACTCATGGTGGTTTACAGCCATGTGTAACTCCAGTTTAATGGGATCCAAAGTTGTCTTCTGGCCTCAGAGGGTGCCAGGCACACATGGGGTACACAGACATAAATGCAGGCAAAACACACATTCACAAGAATAAAGATCAATTTGTGTATGTGTGTGTGTGTATATGTGTGTGTTATAAAGACATATATAGAGATATATATTTAAAAGTCTACTAAACTGCATATTTCCCTAATTGATTTTATCTCTTGAAATCTATATACCTGGACTTATTATTCCAGTTTCACCTTAATTATTATTCCAGGTGTACTTAAAGATATAAAAAATATATGTGGTTGTATTATATTCTTATGTAATTTTTAAATAAAAAGTAACAGTACAAATAATCTGCATGTTTTAAATTTTTAGTTTGGACACAGTGGTGCGGTATGCACCTTTAATCCCAGTACCGGGGCCGTGAAACAGGCAGAGTTCTGTGGACATCCATTGTTCCTAGTGTCACTTGTTGAAGATGCTTTCTTTTCTCAGCTTCTGCTTTTGGCATCTTTATCAAATATTAAACGACTGAAGTCACATACTCATGTTTGGGTCTTTGATTTTGTCCCAATGGTTTACATGTCTCATTTTGTGCATGTGCTGTATTGTTTTAATTACTATGATTCTGTAAGGTATCTTTTTAAAAATTGCTTTTATTGAGCTATATATGTTTCTCGCTCCCCTCCCTTCCTCTCCCCTCCCCTTCTATCCTTTCCTATGATCACCCTGCTCCCAGTTTACGCAGGAGATCTTGTCTTTTTCTATTTCCTGTGTACATTAGATCCATGTATGTCTCTCTTAGGGTCCTCATTGTTGTCTAGGTTCTCTGGGATTGTGATTTGTAGGCTGGTTTTTCTTTGTTTTATGTCTAAAAGCCACTTATGGGCGAGTACATGCGATATTTGTCTTTCTGGGTCTGGGTTACCTCACTCAGTATGATGTTTTCACAAATTTCAAGATGTCGTTATTTTTTTCTGCTGTGTAGTACTCCATTGTGTAAATGTACCACATTTGCCTTATCTATTCTTTGGTCAAAGGGCATTTAGGTTGTTTCCAGTTCAGTGTGGGTTTTATATTGAGGTCTTTGATCCATTTGGACTTGAGTTTTGTGCATGGTGATAGATATGGATCTGTTTCCATTCTTCTACATGTTGATATCCAGTTATGCCAACACCATTTGTTAAATATGCTGTTTTTTTCATTTTATATTTTTTGCTTCTTTGTCAAAAATCGGGTGTTTGTAGGTGTATGGATTGATACCTGGGTCTTCTATTCCGTTCCATTGCTTTTCCTTTCTATTTTTATGCCAATACCAGGCTGTATTCGGTACTGTAGCTCGGTGGTAGAGTTTGAAGTCAGGGATTGTGATGCCTCCAGAAGTCCCTTTATTGTACAGGATTGTTTTGGATATCCTGGGTTTTTTGCTTTTCCATATGAAGTTGAGTATTGTTCTTTGGAGGTCTGTGAAGAATTTTGCTGGGATTTTGATGGGCACTGCATTAAATCTGTAGATTGCTTTTGGTAAGATTGACATTTTAACTATGTTAATTCTACCTACCCAAGAGCATGGGAGATCTTTCCATTTTCTGTTGTCATCTTTAATTTCTTTCTTCAAAGATTTTAAGCTCTTGACATGCAGGTCTTCCACTAGTTTGGTTACAGTTACTCCAAGATATATTATGCTAGTTGTAACTATTGTGAAAGGTGATGTTTCTCTGATTTCTTTCTCAGGCCATTTATCATCTGTGTACAGGAGGGCTACTAATTTTTTTTATAGTTAATCTTGAATTCTGTTACATTACTGAAAGTGTTTATGAGTTGTAGAAGTTCCTTGGTAGAATTTAGGGGTCACTTATGTAAACTATCATATTATCAGCAAATAGTGAGTTTGACTTTTTCTTTTCCAATTTGTATCCCCTGGATCTCCTTTTGTTGTGTTATTGTTCTAGCTAGAACCTCAAGTACTATATTGAATAGATATATAGAGAGTGGACAATCTTGTCTTGTTCCTGATTTCAGTGAGATCACTTTGAGTTTCTCTCCATTTAGTTTGATGCTGGCTGTTAGCTTGCTGTATGTTGTTTTTATTATGTTTAGTTTTGTTCCTTGTATCCCTGCTCTCTCCTAGACCTTAATCATACAGGGATGTTGTATTTTGTTGAAGGCTTTTTCAGCATCTAATGAGATGATCATGTGGGGTTTTTTTTTCCAGTTTGTTTATATGGTGGATTACATTGACAGATTTTCATATGTTGAACTATCCCTGCATCTCTAATATGAAGCCAACTTGATTATGGTGGATGATTTTTCTGTTGTGTTCTTGGATTCAATTTGCCAGTATTTTATTGAGTATTTTTGCATCAATGTTCATGAGTGAGATTGGTCTGTAATTCTCTTTCTTAATAAAGTCTTTATGTAGTTTGGGTATCAGGGTAATTGTAGCCTCATAAAAAGAGTTTGGCAATGTTCCTCTGTTTCTACTGTGTGAAACAATTTGAGAAGTATTGGTATTTTTCTTTGATAATGTAGAATTCTAAGCTGAAACCATCCGGTTCTGGCCTTTTTTTGGTTTGGAGACTTTTGATGACTGTTTGTATTTCTTTAGCAGTTATATGTCTATTTAATTTGCTTATCTTGTCTTGATTTAATTTTGGTAAGTGATAATTATCTAGAAAATTGTCCATTTCCTTTAAGTTTTCCAATTTTGTAGAGTAGAGGTTTTCAAAATATGACCTGACGATTCTCTGTATTTCCTCCATGTCTGTTGTATGTCCCTCTTTTCATTTCTGATTTTGTTAATTTGTATATTCTCTCTTTGCCTTTTGGTTAGTTTGAATACAGGCTTGCCTATTTTGTTGATTTTTCTCAAAGAACCAACTCTCTGCCTCATTGATTGGGGCTGTGTCTCTGGTGATATGTCTTCCAGATGCCAATGGATCCAAGGCTCAGATGGTTGCTCCTTGTGGTGCAGTCAGGACCACAGTTCCAGTCACCCTGGAGGTCACTTGGTGTCCCCAGAGGTCATTCAGCATTCCCAGGGTTTACTGTGCAATACTGGAGGTTGTTTGGACCTGCTCCCATGGAGGTCACTTGCTTGGGGCTGCTCTCACTGAGGTCACTCTCTTGGGTCTATTCTGGTGGAAGTCGCTGGCTCAGGCCTGCTCCAGTGGAGGACACTATCTTGGGCCTACTCAAGCTCTCTCCGCATGGTATATCTGTCTGTCTTTTACCCACCAGGCGACCTGCCAGGGTTACCCGTGTCATGAATAATAACAATGTACACTCACTGAGATTAGATCAAGGATGGGCATACAATCTGAAATGACATTAGCAGAACAAAGAGTAAGACTTTTATTTCATGCTTCTATTCCCACTAAGAGGCACACCATCTTCCTGCCATTGCAGCCACAGTGAGCATGAGGAGAACCCCTTTAGGATGGGACAAAGGCTGTTCCACCTTTGAATCCACTTGTGTGAGTCCGTGTCCTCAGGACTTACTTTGGAGTTGAAACTACTGAGTTAAGTGGTGGTCTATTGGGCAGTTTGTACTCCAGGGACTGAATTCTTCAAATCCACCAGTGCTCCATAGGCACCGGGCATAGCAAGACTAAGCACTACATGGGTTACTGTGTATACAGCCCCCCTTCTCCAGAACTGGAACATATGATTGGTCCAAGTGAGCTCAACTTGTAGTAGAATTGGTTTTGTCCCGAAGGACTTTGCTTCTTATCTTCAGGCAACTAAATTTTCCTGTTCAGCTGCCACAGGAGATCTAAATTACCCTTGAATGCCTGGCTAGCCTCTAGCTTTGTACAAATAAAGGACTTTTTATGTGAATGTGCTTTCCATTTATCCAGCTTCATCCCTCTTCTAAAGTGAAACCTAAGGACACAACGGTCTAGAGGCAGAGATAAGTCAGAGCTGAGTTCTGCTAGGCCTGCTGCCCAGGTGCATGAAGACAGCACCCTGTGCTCTACAAAATCCCTTCCCACTGGCTCATGAGCCAGTTAGAAGCACTATGCTGGGTGTGTGAACCAAAGCCATGGACAGTTCCACAGATAAGACGTCTGGGGTACTGGCATTTCTCCTTGCAACTGTTAGTCTTGTTGTGGTGAAAACACCGAAGAGGATCAAAGCCTAGGATGAAGGTCGGCACGGCTGTCTGATGAGGGAGAGGCCATCCTGTTATATTATACCTGGCCATCTTTTCTTAAGTGTTCTCTAAAATACCCGAGTAGTGATTTAAGAACACAAGATTAACCTCACATTTTGATAAATAAAAGCTGGAAGAACAGGCTGATCTCTTATTATATACCAAATCCTTATACCTGAACTTCCTTATGGGAACTACTGCCAAATAAATCTATAAGAGGATTTTCAGTGTACCCCATCCTACCCCAAAGCATGCATGGTTCCTTTTCCCTTCATCCTCAAATCCAGACACCACTGGCTGAGTTTCAAAGAATTCTGAGACCACACACGACTATAGTTATTCCTTTATCAACTCTTTGCTCACTCACGCATCTGCACTGAAGTCAGTTTCTCCATTTGACATGTTCTCCGTGTTCATAAACCTGCATCCGTGGCGTTTCATATATACAGCCAACATCAGCAAGACCCTCTCAACCCTCCAGTACTGTTCAAATCCTCCACCCTATAGTCTTCTATAAACCCCCATCTTCTGAGACATGCCCAGCCACATTCCTTTACTTCCACAGCGGGTTCATGACTGTGTTCTGCTGTGCTTTTCTAATTAGAAATTTTATTTGTATAGATCTTCTCACATGGAAAAATAAATGATGTCTTTTTTATAGCCGCTCTGCAGAGCACCTTAGACACTATAGGTCTTGAAAGCTTAAATGCAGATGGAGAGAAGGTACCAGGCTTGCTTAGCCTTATTCCCCAGGAAAAGGTGAGTGCCCCTTAAGCAGCCCCATGATGCAGGACAATCAGATGGAGACAGCCCCACAACACAGGACAATCAGACACAATAGGGAGTCAAGTCAAAGCAGGAACTCAGTTTATTACCCTTAGCATCAGTTTATTTAGGTTAAGTGACATCATGTGATGTGGGGGGTACCTCCAGCCAATGAGAGACAACCAAGCCCTCCCTCTGGCTGGAGGGGCATCTATCTAGATTTTGCTGTCTCATCCTCACTCAGTAGCTTTGGGACTATCCTTCAAACCCGAGCCAGGCTTTTCTCTGTCCTACAGGCCTCAAAGTACAGGCCCTGAGATAATTTTGGCCCAACAAGAAGGCACAGGAATGTAGATGATCCCTACATCCTGAGCCTTTCTGCTGGTCCTGCTAGGGTAGCAACTGCTCCTTACAGTCGGGCAGGCTCTTGGCGATAGAGCACTAGACTTCCTTGCTCTAGTCTACACTGTCTCTCTGCTCTGCTGTGGGTTCTGAGGAGAACAGTCCTTCATAGCTAGAGAGTGCAGAGAGAGAATCTCAGATATCAAAGGACATGTGACACAGACTATCCTCTCCACTCCCAAGATTGATGAGACCAAAGCTGCTTCCATTCATTCTTGCTCTCCAAACCCCCACACAGTCTGGTGTCTTGCAGATACACGAAGCCATTCCTGATCACTAGTTTAAATGTCCCTGACTGCCGCTCAAGTCTGTTTCCTCTATCTTGTTTCTCTATGAAAACCAGAACCGGGCATTCTCTGCTGAAAGCTGTTTTCACACCATACAACTGTTGTTTATAATGTATTTACCAGCCTGTCATTTTTTACAAGTTAAGGATATGGCTTGCTGTGTTTTAAAGTTGGCCTTGGTTTTAAAATGTGTGGTCATCTGTAATGCTGACTATGAGGAAGTCAGCATTCTAAACCTCCCAATAGACAGAAACTATGAAGAAACACCATGCTGTTTGTTTTTATTTTTTAATTAGGATACTATAAATGTAGATGACATTGCCTTTGTAATATACCCTGTCCCACTCTTGAGGAATAATGACTATTATTTGGAAGCTAGATCATGCTGGCAAGTTAGGAGAAAATATACATATATCTATGTATATGTTGCCAAATATATGTCCCATGTCTTAGTTTTCTTCCTACTGATGTGATAAAATGCTAACCAAAACCAGCTGAGGAAGGAAAGATTTATTTAGCTTACACCTCCAAGGTCACAGTCCACCACTGAGAGGAGTCGGGGCAGGAACTCAAGGCAGGAACCTGCAGGCAGAACTGAAGCTGCTGAGGTCATGGAGGAACACTGCTTACTGGCTTGCTCTTTATGGCTTCCTCAGCCTGTTTTCTATAGAACCCAGTATTACCTGCCCAGGGATGGCACCACCCACAATGGGCTGGGCTCTCCCACATCAATCATTGATCAAGAAAATGACTCACAGACTTATCCACATGCAAATCTGATGGAGATGCTTTTTTCATTGGCTCCTTCTTCTTAGATAACTCCAGCTTGGGTTCAGTTGACTGGAAACTAACTAGCATGATTTGTATATTACAATATCCACAATCTCTGAGTGTTCATATTCTTTGCCTAAACATCAGGTTTAATGTGGACCTATGGGAGACCTCACCCTGTAGGACTGGCAAGGCTTGAAGTTTCTCATTCTCCCACAGGGTTGGGGTTATTGGCCTGTGGCACTAGGCCACTCTTGGCAGCTTAACATTATTTGTACATCAAAGATTGGATTTTAAAGGTTCAAGATAAGCCGACATACATTCTTTATAATCAGTAAGAGTTTATCTCTTTGTATTTTACAGTGGTCATTTTTCTAGATATTCCGAAATTTAGGCATACATCTGTTTAGAACAAACGAAAACCTTTACTTAGCTTTGATTATGTACCAAGCAGTGTAACAGACTAGAAATACCCTGTCTTATATGTTCCCAAGTGTCCCTCCTCCTCTTCCTCCAAGCTATCCACCTCAAAAATATCTTCTGGTCTGTGGTTAACTTTTATACGTCCCATTTCAACATTTTCAAAAGACACGAAAGACATCAAATTCACTAATCTTCCCTTCTACAGTCTGCCTTTTCAGTCTTGTTTTATATTTAAAAGCTCCCTGTATAATTTTCTCCTTTCTTGTAGGTCCTACTGGACACATCAGAGCCTCTGAGAACCCGGTCCCCACCTGTCACCATTCTCTGGGTCAGCACAGTCTTTCATTTCAAGATACTCACCACAACTTTTAAAATTTAGGGTTATTTTTATTTAGCCTACAAAATAATGGGATTTGTTCTGTGATTTTCATACTTACGTATCACTAAAGAAGTTTAGCAGATCTTAAAAATGGATTTACTTCAGAATATCCCAAGGGGCCTATCAGCTCCCTAGAGGCAAGACACTTGTGTACGCTGTCCCGTTTTCTCCTCCCCATCATCTCCCAGCACCTCGACAAGTGCCTGACTGGTAACTAGAACTAAACAAAGATTTGCTGAACGAAAGTGCAAATGGACCGAGAGAAGAACTAGAGGGAGTAGTGGGCCTTGGTCGAGAGAGAGGGAACAGAAAAACGTGTGTAATAGGAACAGGAAAAGGTTTCCCAGTGCCGGGAACAGTTTGTGTCAAGGCCTGGAGAATGGGACAATGGCCTCCTGGTGGGATGCAAAGAAGATCCTACAGCTGGAATAGAGGCCAAGCAGCTGCAGGCCAGAGTCCTAGTCAACTGGTGCTGGCTGAGGACTCCGTGCTCAAGGTTTATACTGTGCTTCATAGACTCTGGGAAGTTACGGGAGTGGCCAAGCAAAGGTGTGGCTTGCTCCACTTCACTTTAGCTGTGCTGTCCAAGAGGGCAGCTTCCGCTTGGATGTTTAATTTGGAGCTAATGAAAAATAACCTGAAATCACAATTTGGTGTCCCATTCCCATCACAAACATTTCAAGTGACCAGAAGCCACACGTAGTTAGTGGCTGAACTCAAGAGACACAGCATTTCAGTCACGACAGTGAATTCAGTGGGTGGCCTGGAAGACGATGGTCACTGTTGTGTGGAAAGTAAGAGGGAGGTTCGGGTGTGTAATGACAGGTGAATTCACCTGATGGTAAATCTAAAGATTCTTTTCAGTAGAAAAAAAGAAAACATACTTAAAACTATAATTTATTGAAAATGTTGAGCTTTTAAAGGGCAGTTTAATAGTCCGAAAGATCAGTGTTCAGATGAATAGTCAGTCATGCAAATCATTTGTAAAATCTCTCAACACATTAGAAATCAAGTTCCAAATTCTTACTTTTTTGAAACAAGTATACATAAAGATTGATATAAAGGTAATGAGGAAAAAACTATTAGCAAATTACCAATTAGGAACCTATGCAAAGTTCTCATCTGCTGCCGAGGTAGATGTAGCTTCCTAGTCCTAAAGTCTCTCAGGTGGGCGGGTGCTCAGCAGCATGCAGAGATGGGGCTTCCAGCCATGGCCTGCAGGATGGAACCAACCACCAGCACCCCGCACTAACTGAGCTGAGTGGTCACTGACATAGCAGACCCTATATTTAGATATTTAAGAACCCACATTGGACAGCATAGATAACTGGACTTTTCTTTGGGTCACCAACTCACAACAAACAACGCTGAGGCTTATTAATTATGAAAGCTCAGCCTTAGCTTAGTCTTGTTCCTAACTGGTTCTTAGAACTTAAATCAACGCACAGTTTTAATCTATGCTCTTTTATGTGGCTCGGTTACCTTTACTCTGCACTCCCCATCCTAATTCTTCTCCATCCGGCTGTCGACTCCCCCTTGCCTCTTCCCAGAGCGCTCTGTCCAGAAATCTTTATCTCCTCCTGGCTTTAGATTTTTATTAAACCCATCACAAAGGCACATCTTCACACTGTGGAAAGGCATATTCTGCAACAGCAGTCGATCCTGGAGGAATGTACTGACATTTGAGAATGAGCCACCGGTTACAATTTACAGATTTACTATAGTTATTCTAGGCAAAATCAGTATAATATTATCCAACATGGCCTAGGAAATGGTACAGAGGGGCTGAAGATAATCTCAGGCCTGCCTGGTTTACACATAAAACCAAGGGAGAAGAGTAAGGTCCACGTACTGATCCCTGATCCTTCTTCCCTGAGGCCACTCAGTTTGGGGAATAAAGTTAACATTGGAGTTGTCTCTGCTCTGAGGCAGGGAGGGTATGTGCTTGGGGCAGTTCACTTATCTCCTGTGTGGAAATTTCAGACAAGGTTAGACCTTGTGTTGTCTGCCCTGCTTTGTGTCCTTCCTTCACCAGAGCGAACAGGCTGGACAGTGCTACACAGGGCACACGTGAAGCCGCGGCTGGTTTTGAACAAGGTTATTAGTAGAGAAACTATTTCTGGAGAAAATGGTAGAAATTGTATTCCTATTGTGTCTGGTTACTATTATGGGGTATCCACCAGAGATGACCACTCTGGCACTTAAACCAATCAAAAGTCTTTATTAGCCAACCAGTGTGCTGAGTGCTGAGCGTTTGGGATTCATAGCACTGAGCCTTTCTCAGGGTGAGCTTTTTTTTTTTTTTTTTTTTTTTTTTTGATTTTCGAGACAGGGTTTCTCTGTAACTTTTTGGTTCCTGTCCTGGAACTAGCTCTTGTAGACCAGGCTGGCCTCGAACTCACAGAGATCCGCCTGCCTCTGCTTCCCGAGTGCTGGGATTAAAGGTGTGCGCCACCACCACCCAGCTCAGGGTGAGCTTTTAAGAACAAAACCATATCCTGGCTTAAACCACCTCCTTAGTAAGAACAGTTAGTAAGAAGGAGAACTGCAAGAGTCAAAAAGCAAGGTCAGTACATTAGAGACCTTCCCCGAATTGTATGGACTTTGACAGACTGGGTCTTTGTTTTCATTTTGGCAGGTGCTGCTGCTATCTATGGGCTGATTTTTACAGCCTGAATGATACTTCCATCTTGGAGGCAGTTGTGCAAGGCCTCAGGGTCTACAAAGGTCTGGAGCCTATTATAATGACTATACAAATGCCATCTGTATGTTGTATAGAACACACAACTGATGGCAAAAGTAGTTTCACCTAGAGTGATGTCATAGAAATGACACACGAACAAAGCTTTCACAAGAATTCAGAGAGAATTAGACATCTACTCCCTCTTGTATCTTTGCTTTAGCCTGTGAATTATTTTACATACTGTTGGAATTATATGAAATCTAAGATTAATGTTTTTTTTCTTTTATCCCCAAGCTTATGCCTCTCTTCCTTTTTACAAGCCTATACTTAACAGGCTGAGCATTTTGAAATGTATTCAACAGTAAGGTTTAGCATACACTCAACTCTCAAGTTTGCTCATGCTTTCTGAACCCTCGGGACAGTTTAAAATAGAAACATGTACACAGAGTCCCTGCCCATAAGTTTAATATTTTTGGTGTGTGTGCATGTGTGTGTGCGCGCACACACGCGCACGTGTGGTAGATTAGCATGGGTGTATGTGCAAGGTTCATGCCCACATGTGGGGTCTACAGGTCAATGTTGGGGTCTTTCTCACTCCTTGTCTACCAGAGTTTTTAAGACAGTGTCTCTTAAGAACCTGGAGCTCACCAATTTGGCCAGATTATCTGGGAGCAAGTCGCAGAGATGGTCCTGTCTTGTCCACCCTCAGCATTGTGATTACAGGTGCCAAAACTGCAGTCTGTTTTTCCAATTGTGCCGAGGACTGAATCCCAACTCCCAAGCTTGCACGGCAAACACTTTACCATCTCATCCATCTCTTCAGCCTTCTCTAGTTGTATTTTGGACAACTTGCTCAGTCACTACCAAAGTTTAGTGACTACTATTGTGGTCATAAACACAGGGGCAATCCTTTCACAATTTGAGTATTGTATGCTTCAAAAATCTTCCCAACTCCAGCCGGGCGGTGGTGGCGCACGCCTTTAATCCCAGCACTC
>NW_004949195.1:951057-970242 GCF_000317375.1 Microtus ochrogaster
AATATTATCCAACATGGCCTAGGAAATGGTACAGAGGGGCTGAAGATAATCTCATGCTTCCTGTTTATATTTAAATTAGAGAAATTACAAGTATTTAAAGAATAATCCTGGCCGGGCAGATCTCTGGGAGTTCGAGGCCAGCCTGGTCTACAAGAGCTAGTTCCAGGACAGGCTCCAAAGCTACAGAGAAACCCTGTCTCGACAAAACAAAAAAAAAATAATAATAATCCTATGGGGCTGGATAAATGGCTCAGCAATTAAGAGCACTGGCTGCTCTTCCAGAGGTCCTGAGTTCAATTCCCAGCAACCACATGGTGGCTTATAGCCATCTATTGTGGGATCTGATGCCCTTTTCTGTATAAAGGTGTACACATGGATAGAGCATTCATATACATAAATAAATAAATAAAATAAATCTTTAAAGGAAGGAATAATCTTTATTCTGGGAGTTGGCACATGCCTCTGAACATGCTCAAGGAAGTAGCACGGGATCACACCCATCATTAAGCCCTGATCTGGCGTGAGGTTCTCTGTGCTCTCACCAGGAAAAGCCCAATTCTGCCAGGTGGACAAGAACAAAACTGTTGTATTTAAATAATTCTGGCAGTATCTTTGCTGTGTAAATCTCCCATCTGCCCAAGTGGCCAGACTCGTAGTCTTCTGTTTCTGTTTAAACTGGTCAGTGTAACCTGGGGCAGGACCTGAAAGAGACTTGTGGATGACTGCCTATGTGAAATGCATAAGCCTAAGGTGTGTATAAGCTCGCACATCTTCCGTTAGATGCTGGCTCCTCTTTGAGCATTAGCCAGAGCCAGACATACAGCATGACTGAAGACCCTTTCCTTTATTAACCTTTCAGCTATTTCTGTGTGCAGTGATTTCTCCCCGGGAAGGCAAATTGATTCTTTTTTTTTTTTTTTTACCTTTGCTTACTCAGCCATCTTGACGGTCCAATTATGTCAAAATTCTTTATTCTAAGCCAGCATGAAAAGCAAAGCAGGTCCCGGTGGAGACCCCCTTTTCCTCCAGTGTCCTGTCTTTGTATCCTGCTCCATTTCTGTGACTCTTATCCTCAGCTAGGAGAGACCGGCACAAGAGTAGAGCTGTACTGGGTAACGCAGCAGTATTCCTGGGGCCAGCTGCTGGGGTTTTGGCATTGCACAAATGCACTGACTGCTTTTGTCTGACAAAATCATGAATCGTTCCTGCTTAGTCTTATTTTTCTCTTGGAGTAATATGGGTAGAAGTAGGTATTTTTTAAGTGATTCAGGTCTGATGGTGGGAGGGGGAGGGTGTTCCAACCCAGAGCCTTGACAGGCTCTCCTAGTAACCCTAGTAGAGACCAGAGCCATGACAGGTTTGTCATAGCTCCTGCCAGGGACAAGGCCTTAGTTTTTGGTTTACTGGAGATGGTTGCAGCTGGGCAAACAGTTGTTGAAGAAAACCACATACTCAGGGGCAACCAATCAAGCCCCTTGACCTTCTGCTGGCACAGCAGAAGACCACAGTCTCCTGATAGTTAAAGGTAACTTTCCCTACCCTGCTACTGAAAGGTCCTTAACCTCTAGGACTTCCCACCAGATAGTCCCCAGACTAATCTTTCCTCCACAAATCAGCTGCAGAGTAATCCTTCCTCCCTGGAATTCCCCTAACTTCGCTTAAAAGGAGCTTGCGACCTTCTTAGGGGGTTGCCATGTGCCACTCCAATGTTGAAATTAATAAAGTGTTCTTGTTATTGCATACATGGCTGCTGGTCTTTCCTTAGGGACTTCTCTAGGACCCTAACAACAGGAGAATCTCAGCGTTTGTCTTGAGATCCAGACCGACTTCTGGTGTCACTAGCTGCTCTATGTCCTTTCTCAAAAGCTTCAGCCATATTTATACTATTACTCAGACCTCCACGGTTATGTTGCCTGTGTCACACTGCTCCCTCTAGACACACACACACACCCCGCTATTAGATTGGATAAGAAAGAACATAAAGGGCATATTTTGCCCAGAAAGAACAGCTCAGGACAATCTATTGTCCCTGCTAGGTAGCTGGCCCTTTCAGAGATGAATCCCCCAAGACGACAGCCTATCAGAAAATAATAACAGCTAAGCTTTACCTAACCTTTAGTCAATTGGTATATAGGATAAGCAATTTTGAACTTTGAAACTGTCATCTTGTGACTGCTTTGTGGTTTTTGTCGTTATAAACCCTTTACAATGATAGACGTGGTCCTTTTACCTCCATCTGCTGAGTCAGACTACTAGGTAGGGGACCCGTGCTAGCCCCTATATAATAAATAAAACCTTCCTTTTGCATTCAGAAGGGTGACTCCGTGGTGATCTTCTCTGGGGCTTTCAGGACTTAGGCACGACAGAATGCATTAGAAACCTCAAGGTGTGCAATAACACAAAAAAGCTCCCTCTGGCTGGGGGTGTGAGAGCTGCGGAACTCCAAGGCTCCTGAGACACCCGCGCACAATTCAAAGAGGAAGCCCAGCGGGCGGGCCCGGAAACGCAGGCACGCTGGTGGCTCGGGCTGGGGCCGAGTCACTTCCGGCGGCGCCAGACATGGCTGCAGGCCGAGACCGCGGGGACTTGGCTGCCCGGCAGCTTGTGTTCCTACTTCCAGGTATACGCGGGCGGCGCGTGGGCCGGGAGCACTCAGGGTGGCGGCGGCGCGAGGCTTTTGCCCGGGTCAGCACCGGCCCGCGAAGTCCTGGCGAGAGCGGGCCGGCCTTCGGTGCCCCACAGTTTGCTGCACATCCTGGTCACGTGTCACGCCAGGCGGGAGCTCCAAACGCGGGAGCGTAGTGAGAGGGTGCGGGTTCACCGGTGTGTTGTTGCGGGTGTAGCCCACCCGGCCTGCGGACGGCGGCGTTGTCCCGAGTGTGATGTTAAGTTGGGGAAGCTGTGTCGATTAAGCTGAGCTTGGTTTAAAGCAGTTCCGGGACACAGTGGCAGTCGAACCCCCAGAACCAGGCCCTTCGATATCCCATGGGGATCAGCTATCAGGACATGTGGGGGCCTTGAACAGTGGACAGTCGGTGCCACATAAGCAAGAACCTACTAAATGGCAAATAAAATAAATTTGGGCTAGGGACTGCAAGCTAGAAACAGACCGCGGCACTTTAATTTGATGTTACAACGTGGGCGGAGAGGAAACTCCCTAGTCACTTTAGTTTTGAATTTTAGCTCAGCAAACGCAGAGTATTTTTGCAGCAAATATACTTCACCAGGGTACGAATACCCAATGATGTAGGTTTTTACAGTCTTAGCTTAACAACCAGACACGTACATCGTTTGCGTACATAGCTCCTCTGCTTTGTAAGGGGTTAAGCACAGTCAAATGTATGGATTTTGAGTATGCAACTCACCCAGCTGAACGTGGTCTGCTGCCGATCAGCTAGCAGCTCATACCGCTTGTAGAGAACCCCAGGTGTTCTGTTATTGGGTTAGTTGTGCCTGTTTGGATTCCTGTCTTCCCTCTGTATGACTTCTGCTAGATCCATCCTTGTTGTTTTTTCCGTAGGTTTTGTTGGTTGGTTTTTGTTTGTTTGCTTGTTCGTAATTGCTGCTTCTAGTTCCTTGTATGTATATCAATACTCCCCTCCTGAGGATGGATGACATTTGATGACATTCGGTGTTTCCGGTTTGCAACTCTTAGGAGTTACACTTTGGAGGCTGTCTATGGACACGGACATTCATGTCTTTAGAGTGTCTCTACCCTGGAGTGGTATCTCTTCTTAGGTGCTTGTGGGTTTAGCTTTAGTACTGCAAAACAGTTTTCTGAAGTGGTCGTTACTGATTCAGCCACCCATGAAGAGCTACAGTTAAGCCATACCTTATTGCAAGTGTTTGGATGGAAAAGCGGCTAGTGAGCATTCGTGGCTTTGGTGGTCCTTCAGAGGGCGAGCTGGATGCCTTATTTTAATTGGGGGAAGGGGAGCCTCCTTTCACGCTACGGTTACATCAATATAATTCGATTTTCAGGGTAGGGGCCTCATTCTTTTGTAATCAAGTATGTTGATACTATGTAGATGCACACAAGTAGCTGGTCATAATTTGAGGTTTTTTTTTTTTTGTTGGCTGTTTTGTTGGTGTTGACTTCATTTTTAAAGTGTGTCATAATCATATCAAACCCAGAAATGAAGAGAGTCAAGCATTGAATGCATCCCTCAACATGGAAGGTGTACTAAATCTATGGGGTGGTGGTGAGGAGCATTCCAGCCCGGTGTCTGTTAAAAGCTGAGGTGCCCTCTCACCTTTTAGTCATTAGGCCGATAGTACTGTGGTCAGTGGCAGGGATTGGGGGTTCCAAAACTGTTCAAACTTGAACTTCCTGTCTTCCGTTCTTCCAGATGGCCTTTAATGACACCTGCAGGCTCTAAGGGTACACACGTTTGCTAGCTCTTCTGGTGACTGCCCTCAAATGTAAGGGCATTTGCCTCCTAGGAGTGAATGGGCTGAGACCCAAGAATATGCTCATTCTCTAGATTCCCAAGCAGTAGTACTGCTGTGGCTGACCCGGGGACACCCTTGGAACTACCGCAGTGAGGACCGGCCCCGGGAAGCTGGAGTGTGGGTACACACTCCTGAGGTTTCACTCTGCAATGGACGGGATTTTCCGTAGTCAAGAAGTGCATGGCAGAATCCAGGATGAGGACCATCTTCACACTTTGTTGTTCCTTGCAGCAGGTGAAGAGTTGTTCCAGGTAGCTGTGGAGTCAAGAGCAGGAGACTGTATTTCCTCGACTAAGTGCTACAATGAAGTTGGGCCCTTCATAAAGATTATAAATAGTATATGAATGTTGGCAAGGGTATTTGGCAGAAGTGGTCTGTACTGTTCCCAAAGTGAGCAGAGGGTTGTATACCTTCGGGGCACAGCTATCTAATCTTGTGATGATGCTCCCCCAGCATTTAATTTACAATCAGGTTGCCTGGAATAGTTGGGAAGATTATATTTAAAAGTTGGTTGCAGGTTATTTTTCCTCTAGCTCACAATTTTGTTTTGCTAAATTGAAAATCCGAGATAAAAGAAAGCTGGGCCATGGAGGGCTGGTTCATTTTTGCAGGCAGCTGGGGTGTTGCAGCAAGACCTCCTTGCATCTGGGATGAATGCAATGCTTCTCTCATGGAGCCTGGAGTACGACACAGATGGCTGTTCACTTACTCTAAGGCCATTCACATCTTTATTTTTGGACTAGGTTATAAGTTTCCATCCCTCTTTGCTGTCTCCCCCCCCCAAAGAAGGCAAATGGTGAGGCATATTTTTTAATACCTGTTTTGTAGTCAAACATTTGCACACTTGTTAGTTCTGTTGAGCTAGCTGGGTGAGGTGTGAGAGTCACTCAGGACCCGTCTTGACTGTAGGTGGGCAGGAGACTGCCTGTGGCAATTAGGGAAGACCTCCCAAGAAGTGTGCGCACACTGGGAACCCTAGTGTTCTGTGAGGATAAAAGGAGAGTGGAATAATGTAGGACACATATGTGGGTCCTCATGTAGTAAACATGTCCTTAATCAGCCCCCTAAGTGAGGAAGTCCCCAGATCAAACTGGGCTTCAGCACAAATCCTCAATTCTGGACATATTTGTCATCAGTGCTATGCCTTTGTATCTTACAAAAGTTCATATTAAGAGGTAAAGGAAACAACTTTGTACGTCACTTAGGCTGGTAGCATAGGTGGTGGCCTGTTCTTCTGGAGGCTAAAGAACAGGTAGATTTTTAGGGAATCCCAGGCCTGCCATCCTGGTGTTCATATACAGTAGCTTTTTAGCTGGGATGTCATGATGACCACAAATGGTCTCTAAATACAAAACAAAACAAGAATTGAAACATTGTAAGAATCTACATTTTAGGATTATGTTCTCATTGAAAAAGATTTTTTAAAAATCAGATATAGAAGGAAGAGGTAATTTTCCTCTTTAATGATGGAAGGACTTTATATTAACACTATTTCTGATTAATGGCCTTGTAAAACCAAAGAAACACATCTTTTCAAAAAAATATTTATTTGTTTATTATGTATACAATATTCTGTCTGTGTGTATGCCCGCAGGTCGGAAGAGGGCACTAGACCTCATTACAGATGGTTGTGAACCTCCATTTGGTTGCTGGGAATTGAACTCAGGACCTTTGGAAGAGCAGGCAATGCTCTTAACCTCTGAGCCAACTCTCCAGCCCCCAAGAAACACATAAGTTTGGGGGCAAGAAAGGAAGTGTGAAATACAAGGTAAAAGAAGGGCCGCTTTAGACTCTGTCAGTGGTCCTAGGAAACAGCTGACCTTTTCCTTTTACCTAAGGGTTAACCTCAGGAGAAAAGTGGAAGTGGGCTCTTCCCCCTTTGTGTGCGTGCAGGCTAGCGTTTAAAAACAAGCTGTGTGTGTTGAAAGCTGCCCTTCCCTTGGCAGGTGGTACAGAGCCTGGCCCATCCAACTGTAGCCTTGAGACAGCCTTGAATAATTCAGCAGGACTCATGGGAGGAAGGCTACCCATTCCCTGCAGGCAGTTTCTGGGTTGTCCAGCAAGGAGTGTGGTTAATATTTTCCACACAAATCTGGCTTTGTCTTTATCCAGCGTTTATTGGTGGGGCCCTGCTGACCTTTCTCAGATGTCTGCTGGATTTGCTCCGGGCTGCTGAGCACGTTCTGAGGTGATGGATGGAATCACTCAGTTGCCAGTTGGTAATCTGTTGCTGTAATCTTGTCCTCTTAGTGATCGTTCCAAAAGATGTGGAGCAAGTAACAACTATGGCTCCTATAGCTTTATCCCTCAGGCCAGAATAAAAAGTCATAGAAGAAAGTAAATTTTAAAATTTGAATAGCATCCTGGGAACAGCAAAGGTTTGCCACACCATAGAACATTACCTGGAACGTTAGGCAACTGCTCAGTCAGGGCTGAAGCCTGCCTGTAATGAAAGACACCTGGACCCTGGTTTATCACTTCTATGTCCTTGGCTGCCGCCCGCAGAGTCTCTGTTTCTCATTTCTGCAGTGGGAGAGCAGAGCCCGTCTTGTGGGCTAGTGTTATGTCCACCCTTGTCCCCTTTCAGCAGGGCCAGAGCCAGAGTGGGTTTTTATAATGACCCCCAAAATATCTCCTTTCATTTCTTCCTGCAGTGTTTTCCCTAATACCGTCTTTGCTCTTGTGCCAGTTTCTGCTCTGGCTTCAAGGTGCGACTTTAGTTCCCACAAAGCCAAGTTATTTGCTCCAGACCAGCTTCTTTTTCTTTGACTGTTGGTGGCGTTTTATGTACCTGCAATCCTATCTCCGCTTTCTCAGCTTGGAAAATTCCTGAAACCCAACATCAAGGCCCTTCTTACCGGGCCCTTCCTATGGGTGGGACCTCTTCTACCAGTGTTAAATTCCTACTCAAGTTAGGAGCTGAGGGGAATCCAGGTATGTTCTTCCTCTGTAGCCATTAGCTTGTCAGCAGGGATGAAGGCTGCAGCTTCGGAGGGTGTCTCTGAGACTCTGAAGCATGTTACTTGAAGCTTCCTTTGTGAATCCTTCCTTATGCTCCAGTCAAAAGCTGAAGGACCTGTGAAGAAGTCACAACTGCGTACCCCCCCCCCCAAGTTTTTGGGTGGCGCTTGAGGTCTCTCCTGCTTGAGCAGACGCTCATGAAGGCCTTGGTTTGCTAAGACTATAGGATCACCCACTTAATTGTTTTTATTTTATTTTTTGGTGGGGAAGTCATAGAGACAAAGTCACATATTGTAGCCAAGACACACTGCTGGTCACCTCCAAAGGGTCCCTGCAATCTAATCTCCCACACACATAGCAGCAGCTAGGAGGTGGCTCCCCTATGATACACAGTGGGAGAGGTGGACTTAAGGGTGTGGGGGCTCTTCTAGAAGGGAGTGTGTTATGCAGATAGCACGAGAAGCAGCCACCCCAACTGGACCTGACATTCCCAGGTCCAACTTTGTTTGGAGTGACCGTTAGGGGTGGTCTTCTTGGTCTGTGCAAGGGTGTCACAGATTATTTGTATGGAGAATAGGATTGTGGCAGTAAGTTAGAGTTGTCCCCTAGGATGGATGGGAGACTATTAGTTCCAGAAGCTCTATAGATGCCAGACTCCAACAGTACTCTGGTCCTTTATGTATCTGCATACATAATCCACCCATATATTTTAAATCGTCTGTTGATTATTTGTAGTACACAATGAAGTATTACAGAGGTATGTAAGTTCATTTTAGATTGTACTGTTTTGGGAACAGTGACAAGAAAACAAAGCCACATACTCAATACAACTGCTCTTTTTCCTACCTGAATCTTTTTTAATCTGTGAAGAATGTGTGAACCTGAAGAGCTAATTTAATTCACCTTTATCTTCTCAAGGATTACATCATTTTAGAAGACCTTTTGTCTTTGGATCTTCTAGCCCTTATACCTTACAGCACACCTTTGCATATGTCACTGTATTTGATCTTCAGAGTGACCTGGAGCAGCAGCTAAAGCCTTTTCATCACTACCTTACCTATCAGGAACCAAGACTCTGTCCAACAAATACGAGGGTTTTGGTGTCATAGACTGTCACCTCCCTTAAGCGCTTCTCCAGAACCTATGCTTGCCCCAAGGTTATCCTTCTGTTACATGGTGGCAATGCAGCATCACAAGAGAAGCCAGAGGACCAGCTGTGACTGTCTGCTCTGTTTGATGAGCCAGCCCCTCTTGGTCTCAGATACCTTAGTCAGATCTGCCCCATGTCCCCCTCCAGAACTGCCCTGTTTCCTAGATAGTGCAAGCTGTCTTTATGGCTCTGTCAACTGTGAACCTTTAGTCAAAAACTTTTCTGTGTCCCGCCCAGCCCCAGAGCCACTTAATAAAATAATCATTCAGGGGCTTAATATTAACTATAATTATTTGGCTGATGGCTCAGGGCTTATTACTAACTAGCTCTTACATATAAATTAATCCCTTTCTATTAATCTGTATCACTACGTTGCCCTTACTGGTAATGCTATGGCATCTTAACTCCTGATGGCTGCTGGTGTCTCTCTTTCCATCCCACTGTCTTTCTCCCTGTATTCAGTTTGGCTTCCCAGCCTAGGTGTATTCTGCCCTGCCATGGGCCAAAGCGGCTTTATTCATCAACCAGTAAAAGCAACACAAATTCACAGCATACAGAAGGACATCCCACATAATATCATGGACCTGACTTTTTTTCCCCCCAACGTCTTCTCTCCTAAGAGGCCATTCCTAGAAACATGGCTGTTGTAGAGATAATCCTGAAAAATCACAGCCTTTGTTTGCCTTGATCTTGGTGAGGGTAGATTTAGTTTTGTCTCCAAAGCTTCACAGGAAAGTTATATTCGATAAACCCATCATGGGAAGCATTTTCCTGGTGTGTACCTTTTTCCCTTTGATTAGCTTGTGAAGAGACAAGGGCTTCAAAGCCAGGAATGTGAACTAGTCTTGCTGATGGTAGTGCTTACATCTTGGGAAGGGAAGGCATGTAGTTATTTTTGAAGTTAGCCTCTTGAAAGCTGCAAGGAACTTGAACAGCATGCTGGTTTGTCTTGAATGTCTTATATTCCGGAGACTTGAGGTCTGCGCTGATACCTGCCAGGTGCCTGTCAGGTGTCTCAGATAACTTGGAGTTTCTGTAGATGAGAATATAATTCCTAATAGATAAGTTTTTGTACCATCTATGAAATTTGATTTTATGTTTTTAGATGTTTCTTACATCACATAATAAACTCCTGTCATCTATCTAGTTTTATTTGATCTTGTCTTGTTTTCCTTTGGCTTTCCTGGATCCCCCTTCCTTCTCTGCAGCTCCCTGGTATTAGTCTACTACCTGGCTTGGCAAGCTTATTAGCTGTCCCTTCTGCAAGCATGTGGGATGGCAAGACAAGAGGGACACAGACAACCTAGCACTTAAGAAGAAACAAGCTACAGTTTGCGGGTTTTTTATTTTTTGATTATGGCAATGACAAAGTCTCAGTTTCAGACGTTGCCTGGTGGCAGCACTTTTCCACATTTGACTAGCCCTGGGTCTCTCATCCCACAGCAGAACTGCCATCGGGATGACATTACATAACCTATCCAGAGGGCCACATGGTGCCTGGTGGGACCATAAATGATCAACACCTACTACCATTGTTGTTATTTTTAATTTTATATTCATGGTACAGTTGTCTTCCTGTCAGTGGTCTGTGTTCTTTAATGTTCAAGTATCAGAGTCAAGTGCTGGGGATATAAGGAAGCAGAGTGGCCGGCTGTGGCATCAAGAGCATTGCTGAGCTCTTCCTGCCTCTAAAATGGCCAACAAAGCCAGCACTGCATCCGTTCTGCCTGATCCTGTTGGGAAGTGTTTCTTATGAAGTATACTTCTGAAGTGTCAAGACTTGCTTTGCCTTTTCTTAGTGAGCTTTTTCTAAAGCTGAAGGATGCACGTTGGATTTCCTGAGAATGTTTTGTGTGCAAGAAACTCTACCAAGTACTTTACACTGTCTTCTGTTTACACAGATCACCAAGACAACAGGCTCTGACAGCCTTTTCTAGGAAGGCTGCTTGTAAGGCCTTTTAACGCCATGAAAGTTGTGACTCTTAATTATATTTTGATTTTTATATTTCTTGTATATCCCTGACTTTATCAGGAATTTATGGAAGAAAACTAATTAGAAATTAAGTAATTATTTTGTGCTCTGGGCTCATCCACGTGCATGTCAGCCTGAAAGATGCCTCTAAATGAGTTCTCATGCCCATTTTATAGTTGAACAACAGAGGCAAGACAAGTTCACTTTCTTCTCTAAGGTCACACTACTTGGTAGTGGAAGTAAGATTGTCAATGGATCTTGGTGAGTCCAGGTACCATGAACCTGTGCTGACATCACTGGAGAAATAGTTGGAACCTTCCAAAAGTTCCTTTTCTCATCATTTCCTGCTAAAAACTGGGTCCTTTAGTATAAACATGTACTTTTATTCTTTCTTAATTAATTTATATGTTTTTCACCCTTTCTAGATACAAATAAAAAAGAAGTTTAAGGGGAAACAGGATCTTCCAAGTCTCATAGGCAAAGAACCAGCGCACCAGATGATCCAGGGTTTTCTAGATTTCAGCAGAAACTCTTAGTCTGCAGGCAGGAGTTATTTTCTCTGTGGAATACTACATGAGAGTAAGGGACATAAAATCACAACAGCAGTACAATTCTTTCATGCCTGGTCTCCAGGTGCAGCGAGAGCCAGCCTCCTGGAAGCCATGACAGCAGAAGCCACTTCTGGCTCTTCCAGCTGAGTGTACCTGAAGGCTGGAGCTGTTCCCATTACTGTTCCCGCCCCCATCAGCAGCCTTGACAAAGGGACAGGCCAGACTTGATTTGAAGCCAAAAAAGAAAAAAAAAAACAATCCAACTCCGAGAGCATTGTCCCCAGTTGACTTGTCTTTGGCTTCCTGGAAAAGTCTCCATTTCAGGGTGCTGTTACCTGACATGACTTGGTGCTCAGAGCTTGTTCTCTGGGACAAGTCCTGTCCCTTAGGGTATTTTTCTGTGAGGGCTGTACCAGTCTGGTAAACAGTAACCTGCCCAAACCTTAAAGGGAGCGTACAGAGAACTAGGTGTCCATGTGCTGCTCTGGGAACTCTGGTTTGTTGGTAGGGAACGCACACATTGAAGACCATGCAGGGAAAAGCTGGGAGTCGTCTCTGCCTGACTAATGGACTGGGAAAGCCATGAATAAAAGTGAAGGCAGTAGTTTGAATGCCTGAGTGTTGAAGTTTGCCGCCATACACGCTGAACCCCTTAACAAAGACTTAAGTGGACTGAGTGCTGATGACTTAGGTGACTGAACAGAGGCATCGTAGCTGGGTCTAGAGAATACAGACTCACAGTTAGCCCAGGAAAGCCACTGGCCTGACTGAAAACCAGCAACAATTCCTAGGAATTAGGGAAGGACAAGCAATTTCCAGAATTGACACAAATACTGTATTTTATCTAACATGTAATGTTCAGTTATTTAAAAGTACAAGGTGTGAACTAACAGGAAAGTGTGGCCGGAATGTGAGGAAGGGAGTTGGTGCGACTGCCCTAGAGGAGGCTGAGGTGTTGAGTTTATTCTGCAAAGGCTTTAGTCAGAGCTTAGGAATTTATTCTAAGACCTAAGACAGACTGTCTGCATAGTGACGGCATAACTGTGAAATCTCATCAGATAGAACAGAATTTTAAAGAACACACAGACATCACTATTATCAGGCATCAGACAGTCAAGAGGGTTTCCCAGCTTCCCCAAACAAGACCTAAGCAGCACTGTAAATCAATCTGACCTAACAGATCATCAGCATTTAAAATGATCAGGAATGTACCAAATGCATTGTACAAAAATAGTGAAGTGAGTATGGGAATCAGTTACAGAAGGGAATTTGAGTGATTCACAAATGCGTAGAAATTAAATAGCAGCCCTAATAACCAATGAACCACAAAAGAAAAATGAGGGAAGCTTAAAAAAATACTTTTGAGAAGCAAGAAAATAAAGCACTGCTGCGACAGTGATGCGCATGGAGAGATTGATAAACCAGACCGGCCATGGGCCTGCAGCCTCACCTTCCACCATCACCTAGTGCACGCACCCCATCGCAGAGCAGAAAGTAAACACAGTCAGACCTGAGAAGCCAAACAATCAGTACATCTTTGGCCAGACTGACCAAGGGGAGGCGTGAAAGAGGGAACAGTGCTGCCGGCCTTATAGGTATTATGGATGATGTGGGCACATTCCTGGATAGAAAAGTTACAAAGTCAGCTCAGAAAAGACCTTAGCAGACACAATAAAGATGTTAGATTCAGAGTCTTTTCCCAGGAAAAGCCCGGCTTTCAGTTGCTTAACTGGAGAGTTCTGTAAGACATTGAAAAATAAGATCGCTCCTGCAAAGACTTCAAAAAGTGGGGAAAGAAGGCATAATTCACAACTCAGTCTGGGGGTGAGTGTTGCCCTGAAAAGCAGTCAAAAACTTTGCAGAAGTTAGCTTAAGTTTATGCACATAAATACAGAAATCTTAAACAAACAAGAAAGGAGCAAGTGGGTTTTATTCTGAAACAAAAGACTTGAGTCAGACTGTGAAATACACCATGCTGAGAGGATAAAAACCAAACACAGAATCAGCCACAGGAAGAGAGGTTGAGGAACTCAGAACACCCTTTCATGGTCAACGTCCTTAGCAGTTTAAGAACAGAGAACTGTTTCCTTCTGATAAAAACCCCACAGACAACATTGTGGCAGCATATTTCATGTGAAATTTTTGTCTGTGTTGTGGAATGAAAGTATTTTGAATAAATTAGGGTAAATGTATATCATTACAATTTATTTTACCTATGCTTAAGGTGGCTTCTAGGAAAATTTAAATTGCATATGGGACTTGAATTTATGTAATATCTGTCATTTCCTTTGGATAATGCAGTTCTATACCAGGGCTGCCAGGTTGCAGCAGGTGAGGTCCTTCACCTTGTTCTGTGGGGACTAGATGATAAAGAGGTGCAGACCAGAGGGATCGATGGACAGGGATAGGGAAACAGACAAGGGAATAAAGCTTCTGTGGGGGCGGGGGTTTTATTTGTATGATAGTCCCAGCCTGAAACAGCACATGAAGTAGTCCAGCTGATGGTGAAGCTGGCTCAGGACTGGATGGCTGTTTTTACCCAGCTGTGCCTGCTTGGAATCTGCCTATGAAAAGGCAGTTAGGGAAGATCAACTTGGCGGTTGGTACTGTCCCATTACGATATTTCAGGATGCTAAAGAGAGCCAAGGAGGCTGGATCCTGGTGGCGGTTGTCACTGTGAATTTGCTGTTGTCAGGGTTTTTGATAGGCAAAAAAATGTTGCCTATTTTTTCATATTTAGAGGAAATATATTTATCTTGAAATCTCTGCAGTATACAAAAATGCTTCAGTTTATATCCACATCTGTCTAAGTTCTCCTAGGGAGCACAGCAGTCAGCTTCTCTACAGATCGCTTGTGTCTTATTTTCTGATTGCTGTGAAGAAGCTCTTGTGGTGATGTAATCCCACCTGTTATCTTGGCCCTGTTGTCTGGACTTTTGGAATTACATCCCAGAAAAGTCTTTGATCAGACCAAAGCACAGGTATTTTCTTCTAGCAGTTTTTGAACATTTTAATCCCGTTTCAGTTAGTTTCTTGTTAATCCAGTCCAGCAGAAAGTGGTTTTGTGAGGAAATAAGATTTACCACACCAATGGGACATCTTCATTCTGCCTGCCTTTGTATGCTTCAGAGAATATTGGCATTTCAGCACGGCACACTGGTTATTTACCTGTTTGTGCTGTGTAACCGCAGACATCCTTACAGAATAGCATTTTAGGCTGTTGACAACCTTCTCACTGACTGCTCTTTTGGAGAGTTTCTCTCTAGAAATGTCATTATTTGGGGCTCTCAAGGAATGGGAAAGCTGGAAAACAAACAGTACGGTTTTCTTGTGATAGGAGGAAGTGGTCAAAATAATTCATCAAGTCCACGTTGAAAGATCTGCCCTTGTGGTGAGGTTTGAGGAAGTGCTGGGGGGGGGGGCTGTCAGGTGTCCTGGGTCTTGAGACACAGGGAGATGAGTAGTTCTTGCTAGGGGTGGGGACACACAAGTGGGGGGGAAGTTCTAACAGGATCGAACTTTCTAATTTACACTTCAGTCTAGATGTGTCATTCCAGAAAGAGTCTTGATGGGCTATGACAGTTGAACCTGCACTGTTCTATTTATGTGACATTCTTAAAGATTCATGGAGCTGGGGGACATATTAGTAGCTGTCAGGGTCAGGTGTCCAGAAAGTGCTGTCTGTGTGTGCTTTGTGTGTTCTACAGCTTGTGTTTGGTAAGGAAGCATTTAGGGCATCATGCCTTCTTGTCATTATAAAGTGACCGTTTAAAGTCCCTTGGTAAAGTCTGTTAGCATCTGCTTCTCTTTCCTTCCATTCTGCTTGTGTCTTTGTTTATGTGGTTCTTGTGGGAAGCATGCATTTCCCTCTTGCTTTTTAATTCTGTCTTGAGCTGCTGCTTGTCGTTGGGATGTTCAGACCCTTGACGTGGACATTGATGTAGCTGGGGTTGAGCCTGCTGTCCTGATGTTTCCTGTTTATCATCTGTTCTTTGTGTCTAGTTTGCCCTCTTTTTGGTTAAGTGAACATTTTTCACAATTCAGTTTCATATCCTTTATTGTCTTATGAGTGACAGGTTTTTGTTTTTGTTTTTTAATTTTGGTGACTGCTGTAGAGTTCTTTGTACGTGTATGTAATTGGTTCCATCTATCTCCAGGTGCTGCTTGTCACTTCACATGCGGCACAAGAAACTCACGATGGCATTTTTACATTTCTTCTTTCCTGACGTAAGCTGTTCTCGTACATTTTCTGTGTTTGCATGATGGGGACACTACTCTGAATATTTTAACTTAAGCAGCCAATACTCCTTAAAGAGATTAAAATAATATGAACAGCTCCCCTTTTTGCCCCCGCGTGTGTTCTCCTGTTCAGATTCCTGCACCTGGCTCATGATCCTACTGCAGAAAGCTCTCCCTTAGCGTTCCTTGTGGTGCACGTATGTCACCAATGGTTTCTTTCACCTGGGTCATGATCCTACTGCAGAAAGCTCTCCCTTAGCGTTCCTTGTGGTGCACGTATGTCACCAATTCAGCTCTGTGTGCCTGAAGTTTTGTTTTCCTCCCTCCTCCTTTTCCAAAGATCGGTAGCTTCTCTGTGGTCGTGGTGTTTTACTTTATGGATGGTTCTGGATTGTCTTCTGGCTTGCATTGTTTTTACATCTTAGCTGTCTTCGTTAGCCTGCTTCTCTGTACATCCTGTGACTCCTCCCACCCTTGGTTTTGAACTCTTGGTTATGTTATTTGTTTTCTTCTTGTTGTATGCTTTGGGATCACAGAGCTCTGGGATATGTGAGTTTATAGTGTTCCTTAGACCGGGAACATTTCACATGTGCTTTTCAGACATGTTTGTCTTCTCATTTCTCTTCTTTTGGAAGCTTCCATCACACACATAGTAGGAGGTTTGATGCTGCCAGTAGATCAGATTTCTTTTTAAAATTTTTCTGTGCTTTCAGAGTGTTTTCTGTTACTGGATGAATCTTCGAGTTCACTTATCTTTTGCCATTGGTTCTGTCTGTCATTTTTTTCCTTCTCTAGCATTTCAGTTTAGATCACTAAAAAAGTCTTTTGTCCCGTTAATGTGTTCTCCCTGAGGTTTGCTTCTGTGCCATTTCCTTTCTTTTTAATGTTCCATGTATACTCGCAACAGCTGACCTTTCCTTCACTTCTCATCAGTTCACCTTTGGGGTGATGGGTATTTCTATATTCTTAAGTATTTTTGGACTCAAAAATATATTACTTGGCAAGAAGAGTCTGATCCTTTGCCATTGCTTTTTAATTAGTGCGACGAGATCTTAGCAGTGTCAGGGGTAAGTGTACCTGTTGAGTGTTCTACCTCATGCCCTGAGGTCATAAATCTGGGAGAGATGCCTGTGAGTTTTGTTCTCTGCTTCTCATGGAGAGTCTCTCATGTGCACATGGAAGGACAGAGCCGTTTCCTGATGGGTCCTCGGAGAGGCCCTGCTGCACACACCTGAATCCAATTCTTACCAGGGTTTTTTAATATGGCCTCTGTCATTCTTGTCTTTGGAGCTCTCCACTCTATCACATCTGCCCTAATTCGGCCAGGCTTTGCCCAGCTCCTCTGCACCAGGTCCTGGAAACCCTCTCAAGGAAGTAAACCAGGGCAACGAGCCCACTGTTCTACATGACTGGTGGTCTTTAGAGCTGCAGCCTCATGCTTTGCATGGTGACTGTTGTTGTTGAATCTCGATACTCTATCTTAATTGAAAATAGAAATCTTAAAATGAGCTTTTCTTTTTAATGGATTACTATTGCTATTATGGTTACTATTGGACAGTCTGTTTGCAGTATCTGTGTGCATATGGATTTGAGGCAGAATGGACAGAACAAAGAGAGTAAGCTCGGTTCCTCACCAAGATCTCTTTGGGTGCTGTTGTGTAGATGGGTTGTATCCCTGGACCAGCTTCTTGGGGTGCTCTTTATAGATGGGCTGTGCTCTTGACTTCCTTCCTAGGGTGTTCTTATATAAACTGTTTGTGCCTCTTGACTGCCTTCCTGTGGTGCTCTTGTGTAGACAGACTGTGCCCTTGACTGTCTAGAGCTCCTGGTTTTTTGGAGTCTGTGTGAGTTTTGACTGCTGCTTGGTCTGTTGAAGGTGTCATCTTGGTCTGCATGCTTTAATCTGTGTAAATAAAACTTGACAGTCAGATATTGTAGAGGAAACACTGCAGAAACTTGCTTTCTACAGATTAAAGTAAATCTGTTATGATTAAGTCTTGAAGTACTGACACTAAAATAGACAGAGATTAGTGGATCAAAGTTGAATGTCTACAGGCAGACCACAAATGCATTTAAATGTTTAGTGTAAAGATTTTCATGGCAGGCTCACTCCATGAGCTTTGATACAAATGGCCAACCCATTAAAAAAAATTAAAGTTGGATTTTTTTTCCCTCCATCTTATACTCAGGGTATTTATATATTTTGAATTGACTGAATATAAAGTATCCACAAAAATATAGGAATATGCATACTTTCAAGGAAGAAGACTTGAAGGCTTTCTAAAGTATGACACAAAGGATGCAAACATGAAGAAAAATTAAGATTACACAGATTTATATCTTTAATGTGGCAAAAAGATAATTAGAAACAAATAGAGCTAAAATACAGTTACTGTCGTTATTGTATATAGGCTACTCATAAAATAATTTAATTTTTAAAAAAGATGAAACCCCCACCAAGAAAATGAGCAAAGGATATGATTAACTAATGGTGTCAAAAATGAAAGATAGGGGTCTAATAAATGTTTGTCCTTCATAATAATAGCTATGATTTATTTTGTATTTCTGTTCACTTACACTAAGTGCCTTTGACTACTTAGTTTAAGTTTAAAAAAAACATACATGTACTGTCATCATTATCTTCTGAAAGGAGATTGAGACGGGAGAGAAGCCTGGGCCAAGGTGAGGACATTGACATCTGCCTCTAGAGCCAGACTAAACCTACCTCCAATTCCACCGCCACTTCCCTGGAAAACAGGTGCTTACTGGATCACATAGCTCATAAATGATAAATAACATTTTATAAGAAAGAATGCATAAGTAGGAAGAAGTAAAATGGAGGAAAGTGAGGGCACAGTAGAGAGACTGTCTTTAAATTTCTCTAATTCACTATTTCTCTCCAGAATATTTAAAAGATGCCTCAGAGAAGACGAAGAGTGGCCTCCTGTTTGTAAAACTGGTCAGCCCGCGCTCAGGTGGGTCTCGCTCACTCTTGAATGTCTCCAGCCCCATGCTCAGTGTGTGGCGTGCTTGCTTGCCTGTGTGTCATTTTGAATTAACTTAAAAGTTCACAGCATCCTGCAGTGGAAAATCAAGCTGATTAATGTTCCAGGATAAATCACACTAAACTTTGCAAAGAGGATCATTTTTATAGTTTTCATCCACAGAATGTCAAATCATTAGAAATGTTGGCGACATAGAGAAGTGGTGTGTTTGAGTTTCCTCTGGATTGATTTTCTTTAGCTTTCTTATGCCAACTTTTCTTAGCATGCTTACCAACACTGGCCTGCATTTATATTCATTTTGTGTTGTACAGTAAAATAAACAGAATAAAAATGCATGAGGCCGTCTTCAACGTGTCATGATTTGGTTGGTTTCGGTTTTAGCTGTTCTTTCAGTCTGACCAAAAAGGCTAACTCCCCCCCTGTTAGGTGATGGTTTTTCTTTTATTAAAATCATTGTTTATTGGAGAGCTTTATGTTTTATTGAAGGATAAGTTTATTTTAATTTTATATTTAGCATATTTTGTGTTTTCTAATTTTGGAGTAAAAGTATTAAAATCCATTCAGCTGAGGTGACACTGGGTTTCCCTTGTATTGAATTGTTAGGCTCTGAGTAAACACATGATATTATACGCCAGGGCTCTCCTGGGGACTGTGTCACTACATAGGGAATAAGGGAAAGCACATGGGTAGTATTTTGTTGAAAAGATGTGTAACTCAGACAATGAGGGAGTAAAACAGAACAAAACAAACACCCCAACCCCATTCTTCTAGTGTCTTTTCTCTAAGTGAAATTAAATTAAATATGTCTGTTGACTCACACCAGAGCAGTCAGAGTGTTGACCCACACTGGAACAG
>NW_004949195.1:970886-972129 GCF_000317375.1 Microtus ochrogaster
AAAAAGATTGGATGAGTTGAGGGGTAAAACATCAGATATGCATCCCTTCTATCCCCATTTCTCCTACCGCTTAGACCCATGTTGCTGAGGACTGACCCTGGACCTGAGTTAGTCAAACCTCAGATACGCACAATCTTCACCCCTCCTGTCCCTTTGCTGAGGATTGACCCCCGGACCTAGCGCATGCTGGACAAGTGCTTTACCACTGACTGAGCTGAGCCTCTAAACACCCCTTTTCTCCCCCTTTAAAAGAATAAAAGAGAAAGTTCCATCCATTTGACTAAGGCTTTAAGAGAGTTCTTTTCTTTCTCAGAGTGGCCAATGCCATCTGAGGGCTTGGTCCTTCCTTGTCTTTGCTCCTGCGTAGAGGGAGCTACATGCTGGCATAGTGACAGACCCAGGCACTAGCTCACATCTGTCAGAACCATTAGGATCTGGTAGCTAGGAGGCTGTATGACAGTCAAGTAAATGACTTATGCCTTTCACTTTTGCAGTTTATATTCAGCGAGGATTATGGAGCTGGAAACTGAATGTCTGTGCCTAATACCCATGAACTTTCCTTGGAGTCAGCAAGTGTAGAACGTGACTCCATATGTTTAGGTTCCTCTTAGGAGCATTCCTTGGAACTCTGGACAGACTTCTGATATACATATGTGTGTGAGAATAGTGACAGTACTAAACACATCTGTGTTACAGGGGAAGGAGCCGTTTACTTACTGGATATGTGTCTACATCAGCTGTTTGAAATCAAAGTTTTCAAGGAAAAGCACCGTTCTTGGTTTATAAATCAGTCAGTTCAATCAGGTAAGTGACAGGTATATAAATGTATTTTTTCCCCTACCGTTAACACATCTTGTGTGTATGGGTTCATCCTGCTGATTTGGTATGTGTGAGTAAGGAGCTTTTCTGTGCATCAGAAAGGGTTTGGAGCAAGTGATGCTGTCTTGTCACATGTTAAATTGACAGTTTTGCTTTCTCTCCTGAAACACCAACACACCTTGTGGCAGGAGTTAGAGGGCCTGTGCCATGGAGTGTGGGTTGAGTCGATTAGAAATATTTCCTTTAGAGAAATTTTTAACATATTATTTCCTTGAGCAAACTGATACAGTTTCTAAAACAAACTAGAAAGTAACGCCTTTTAAAGAAGTGGTTTCTCAGCCGGGCGGTGGTGGCGCACGCCTTTAATCCCAGCACTCGGGAGGCAGAGGCAGGCGGATCTCTGTGAGTTCGAGACCAGCCTGGT
>NW_004949195.1:972229-980105 GCF_000317375.1 Microtus ochrogaster
AAAAACCAAAAAAAAAAAAAAAGAAGTGGTTTCTCGTATAACCTACTGTTCCCTTTTTAGCCAGTTTTTCTGTCACTGTCATATGATGAGTGCACACTCTAGGCGGTCAGCCCATCAGAAGAGAAGATGTGCTGTGGTTCTCAGTTTGGAGCTTTTAGTCTGTGGTACCTTGGCCTGGTTGGTTTTGAGATGGCACATCTTGGTGGCTCCATGTGGCCAAACCATTCACTTCTTGGCCAAGAACCAAAGAGAGAGAGAGAGCAAGAACCAAAGAGAGGAAAAGGCCCCATGGTCCCACCCCCTCCAGGAGATCTGATGTCCTGTTGGGCCACCATGGACATCTGTGTCCTGGTACACATACACACATGCCTGCAGACACACACATACACAGAAGGATTTTTTTTTTTAATTTAGTGTAGTTTGTGTAACTCAGGAGGTGGAAAGTACACTGTCGCCTTCGATTGTAGCTGTGCCTAATCCTTAGGGAGTCCACGAGAGCTCCAGCTCCTGGGGTGGCACACTCTCAGCTGGTATTGGCCCATAGCTGCAGAACATCGGGTGGAGACTGGAAAATGTAGGGAAGCAATGATTGAGCATGGACAGTCTGGCTCATCGATCACTCTTTCTCATAGACTTTTAAAGAACAGTTTTGTTTTGTTCTAAAGGCAGTCAGACACGCGGAATCTAACTCCAGGAAATGGGAGCATTTAAACCAGGGTCTTTCTTGACTCCTGAGTTTGCCTGATGGGAAGCACAAGCTGTTGCACATGCTGTCTGTCACACGGGCAGGAGTGAGTGTGGGCTTTCACTACAGCTCGCCCCGAGAGACAAAATAACCATGGCTCTTGTAAAGCGTGTCCCTCTCCTGGTTCTTTTTCATCTGCAGGGGGGCTTCTCCACTTTGCGACCCCCATGGATCCTCTGTTTCTGCTCCTTCACTACCTCATAAAGGCTGGCAAAGAGGTGAGCTTCCCACTTGCGGTGATTGCAGGGAGGGGCAGAAGACACTGCTTCTCCTTTTCACAGTGTCCTTCAGTCATTACAATATGGGCCCCATGTGTACCAGTGTGGGGCAGAGCACCCTGACCTCCCCCAGGAAGCAGCACCTCAACGGTGATCAGGTTTGCTACTAGGTAGCTGTGACCTTAATGGCCTATCTTGCCACTCTTGTGTACCTCGGTGGTAGCCATGCCTAGCAATAGAAACTTACCACTACGTGCTTAGATGCGAATGTTAAGAATTTGGCCAGGAGATTTACCTTCTTATGTGAGTATCTGAGAAACAGGTAAACTTAAGTGTGCCTCTGCCTAGTAAACACCAGTGGGGAAGCTCTGTGTGGTTGGGGCTTGAGTATCCAGAGCAAAAGCACTAATGTCTCTCAGCACTCTTCCTCCATGATGCCTGTGCCCCGAGCTACAACAGTAGAAACTGGATAAGCAGACTTCCCTCACACAGAGCGGTAATGACTGCATTCAGGATCAAGATTTAAGGAAAACTCGTTGCTTTTACTACTTAAGCAGTGATATTATTGTCTTTGTGTTTGTTTCATTGGTTTTTTTTTTTTGTTTTTGTTGTTTGTTTGAACTAGATTTCTTTTGTGTGTTTGTGTAGTGGCTGCACATATGGACAGTGTGTGTGCCCGGTACTCATGGAGGCAGAAGAGAGCATCACAGCTCTGGGAGGTGAAGCTACAGGCAACTGTGAGCTGCCACATAGGTGCTAGGAACTGAACCTGGGTTCTTTGAAAAGTCACCAAATGTTCTTGACCTCTGAGCCATCTCTCTAGCCCCACTGAGCAAGGATATCTTAAATGAAACTGGCATTTTAAAAACTAAGAATACAGTGTATTTTGGTGTCTGTGCCTTAACTCCAGCTAAGGGGCCCAGATTTGTTCAACATCGTTTCAGTTACCAACGTCATGTCAACCTGATACAAATGCAAACAGCCTTTTAGAATCATTATGAATATAGGTTTGAGCTTGGGGACCTCTTAAAGGGGAATTAGGAACCCTTAAGGGTCCATCAATCAGTTTCAAAATCTTTGAGATCACTTTAGTGAGTTATTTGAAATGCTTAAGGTAGTCTCTGTTTCTCAGACTCTCATTTGCACATAGAGTAAATGATTATGGCTCACTTTATTTGGTCTTCAAACCAAATTTTCAAAACTTTATTTTGTAGGTTGATCAATTTTAGGATGTTGTAAATTGTAAAACTCACCCAAAACTTTATTTCTATTTGTCTTGGTACTTGCTTCTCTCCTTTTAAAGTATATTAGTGGAGTTCTGCCCCTCCGTTGACTCACTTTGCTCTTTTCTGAAAGCTGCCATGATAGCCAATATATTGGGGTACACGGCAGTGAGGCTATTGGGACTTAGGTCTCTAAGTCGTAGAGATGGTTCTGGTTATTGCCAGGAAGCTACAGGAGGATTTGGTGATGGATTTGAGAACTTCAGTTGGTTCCCAAGTGTGTTTTCTAAGGTAAATTAACAGGGAGAAAGGCACTCACAGCTTCAGTCACAGCGCTGCATCCCCATCTCCTGTTAGGAGCGAGACCCAGGTTTAGTGCTCTGCAGCCTGGCCTTCTGCTGTGTGGTGGACTCAGGGTGACAGACAGAGAGAAGAAGAGGGATGCTCACCAGAGCCACTGTCCTTTCTCTTAAATCCTGGAAGTGTAAGCACATGGGTGTCTAGTGTTTCTTCCCTAGTTTAGATGGGGCCATATCTATTTAGTTATTAAAATATTGACCCCATTTTTTAATTTGACTCATTCTTTTAAAATCACAGCCTTTAACACTAAGTCTTACTAACCTTATTTAAAACAGATTTTTATTTTACTTTTTTATGTACATGTGGCAAAGAAAATAAGAATGCAACAGCAATGATAAAACTTCCATCATGGCTGTGGTTTCATGCTTGTCAGTACTATTTAAAGCAACTAAGTATAAAAATGCTGGTTGATCCTGGAAGGCAAACATTTAAAGTAGGAGCCCAAAGACTGTAACCCTGGGGAGCCTAGGTCAGATGGAAGAACATTTCACTCTGGCACTTCTTGCCTCTTTTAGCCTGATGGAAAATAGAACAAGTTATCATGTGTATTGTGAAAGAAACAAGAGGATTCACCTTGAAAACCAGAGACAATCAATCAGTCACACGTCTGTCTTTACAAGTTTGGTCACAGAAACAGAGAAGCAGAGGTGGGACCTGCCTGGCTCCCCAGTCGGGAGAATGTCTTCATCAGCTGTGCACGCTTTCCTTTGCCGTTAGAGAGTGAGGAGAAACGACCTCTGCAAACATGCGTGGCTCGCTCCCGACAGCTGTGGCGGCCTGACTGTCTGGGCATGCCTTAGCCTGCCTGCCTGCCTCTGTACTTACGTCATGGTTGCCTTTTCCTTTATTCCCATCTAATTTGGAAGCCTCAGCTGATGGCTCCCGGAGGAATGGATTCACTCTGGGAATTTTTCTTTTTGAAGTAGGGGCCTTTTTGTTTGGTTTGGTTTGGTTTTCTTCAGCCCTGGAGTGAATGAGGGAAGCAGATAATATATTCTGGGTCTGGTCTGTCTGGGCTTGTTCTAGGCCTGTGTGACAGTTGACTTTTTTATATGGAATAGCTGGGCCATCTTCAGACAGTCTCCAGCATCTCTGTCACACAGCAGCTGTACCCTTGAGGGAGCTAGCTTGATGTTTGAAGGCTGTCCTCACAAGAGAGGCTTAGGGTTGGCCCTTGAACCTTTCCCAGTTTAGAGACCCTCAGTGGAAGGGTGAGCGCAGATGCTAACACAAAGCTTTTCTGTGGAGTGATCCTGTTTTCCCTTGTCCTGTGGTGTAAAAGCTCACTGACTGGACTGTTGGCCGCCTGACTGACTCAGTTGTTCCTTTCAGGGAAAGTATCAGCCCTTGGATCAGGTCGTAGTGGATGGCATGTTTCCAGATTGTGTCTTGTTGCTGAGATTTCCTGAACTTGAGAAGTCACTTCGTCATGTGACAGAAGAGAAAGGTACGGTGCACAAACCTTTGGCAGCAGGCTGTGGCCATGTGACTCTGTGAGGTTTTCAGCAGGGAGATCTGAGGGGTGGAGATTATTCTGCAGAAGCTGAGGTGCCACACAGTCATGGAGGGAGCCTTCCCGTAATGAACAGTGGTCTGTAAATTTGACATACTAGAAAGTTGAAAACAAAAATCCTTTACATTGGAGAGGGAAAAGATGCCTGAAGACCTCTCGTGCCTTATCTTCTGATAATGGTTCTTCCCTTCCTTCCTATAGCTATGTAATATTCCATGATTCTAACCTAGGAGGCAAGGGAAGGGGTTCTGCAAGCTTCTTGGTTGTGGAAAACCTTGAGAAAGGAGATTTGAAGTGACTTGTCTCACTCTGACAAAGGCGTCAGCAGCACACTCCTTGCATAAACATTATAAGAAAATGGACACACCTTCTCCTTTATGCCAGCTCTGACAAGGCTGTCTCTGTTTTCATCTTGACAGAAGTATTAGAAGGTTCTGTAATATGAGGAAGAAAGAAAGGGAAGGCAATTGAGAATCTCTGTAAAATTGTCTGTCTTCATAGACAGTAAAAACCCAGAGGCACCTACAAGAAAGCACGACTTGGAGTCAGCACGGTGTTGAGCCGTAAAGCCACTTCCAGAGATCAGCTTTGTGTATGCGGTCATGTGCTGTGAAAGTTCAGTGTGGGAAGGGTGTCTGTCAGATTGCCCTATGGAAATAATGGACATTGCCAGAAAAAGTAACTCCAAGCAGTTTGTTGAATTAAATGCAAAACTAAAAATGATTGAACTTTTGGAAGAAAAAGGGCAAAATTTGTATGATCTTGGGGAACTCCAATATTTCTCAGGCACAGAACCACCTGTATAAAGCCGTGTATCTTATATTTCATCTAGTAAATATTCTTGGTTTTTAAAGACACAGTTATGACCACTTGACAGTTTTATGTGACTCAGGAGTTCTATGCCTAGTTCTTTTTCGAGGCATATGTGTGTCAGTGCAAAAATTTGAGTGAGGATGCAGCCTCTCTTTTGTTTTATTTTAAATAGCAACCATCCTCAAATAGCCCAAAAGTGGAACAAATGGCTGGCTGAGATGGGTCAGAAATGTAGTCTCTAACCAGGAGCACACCGCAGACAGCAGCGTGGAGACAGCTCTCAGAAGCTGTCGAACACACTCCGCACGACCCATTTCTGTGAAGATCTAGAACAGCAGCTCTCAAAACTGTGGGTCACAGCACCTTTGGGGGTTGCATGTCAGGTGTCCTGCACATCAGACATTTACATTAGGATTCATAGCAGTAGCAGAATCACAGTTCGGAGGTAGCAGCGAAAGAATCTTATAGTTGGGGGTCATCACAACATGAGGGGCTGTATTACAGGGTCACAGCGTCCAGAAGGTTGAGAAAGGAATCTCCTGGTGCTCCCTGGCCACCTGAGCACTGCAGGTGTACTGTGAGAACTCTAGAGCTGTGGGTGTAGGGGACCTTTAGTGGGCGGGGCACATTTTAGTTTGCCCCAGACAGTTGTGATAAGATGCCCTGAGAGAAGTAGCTGGGTGGAGAAAGGGTTGATTTTGGTTCACAGTTCCCGTACAGAACAGCCAGAGTGACAGGAGGACCGTGTTACAGCCACGGTCAAGAGCAGAGCAGCACATTGATGCCTGTGTGCATGCTGCTCCTCAGCTAGCCTTGTCTGCTCTTGCACAACCCACAGGGGGCAGGCCTTCCCACCCTAATCATTGCAGTTGATCTAGATAATCTCCTTTTATTGAGATTCCCTTCTTAGCTGGTTGTGTTGGCTCATGCCTTTAATCCCAGCACTCAGGAGGCCAAGACAGGAAGATTTCTGTGAGTTGAAGGCCAGCCTGGTCTACACAGAGAAACCCTGTCTCAGGGAGGAGAAAAAAGACTGCTAAAATATCATCTGGCCATCAGGAAGAATTATATGTAAAGAGCTTGTTAGTCCCTGCTGTTGGTGTTTACAGGTGTCTTTGCCACCTTTTCTTCCATGTTTTTATGTGGCAGACACTGTATTGAATTTGTGTGTATTACTTCCTGTTGTGCTCACACATCTCCTGAGTTATCCCCTCCTTTGTATTGGAGAAAGCAGGTTCAGAGAGTAATGTCACATCCCAGGGTGATTGCACGGCAGCAGATCTGTAAACCCAGACAGGCAGCTCAGTCTGATTCCACCCGAGATGGGTAGTTTGTGTTGTAAGTCTGGCTGTTGTTAGTTTAATTCATTAGACTGAGGTTCTTTTCTCTTTTAATTCAATGCAGAAGTAAACAGCAAGAAGTACTACAAGTATAGTGCAGAGAAGACCCTGAAGTGGCTGGTGAAAAAGGTGTGTGGCTTTGCAGATTAGACATAAGACCAGACCCGTGACCATCCTGAATAGCCAGGAAAATGCCTGTAGAGACCCCAGGTTAGACAGAACCTAGTTTTCTTTTGATTGCATGGCCCTGCTCCTGAATGCCGGGAGCTCTTGTGATTGGATGTTGCTCAGATAGCTGGGGAGGGGCATCTTCTCCATTCTCACAGCACCTCCCACGGTGTTGTGTGGGGCTCAGAAAGCCCATGTGTTAAGATCTTTCAGTACTGTGGCTCCACCTCTTGTTTACTCATTTTCCGACAGCTGGTGTCTTAGTCACTGTTCTGTTGCTGTGAAGACACATGAAGGCAACTCTTCTTATAGAAGAATTTTTGAATTGGGGTCTTGCTTGCAGTTTCAGAAATTTAGTCCATTATCATCATAGCAGAGAGCATGGCCCTGGAGCAGTAGCTGAGAGATTTACACTGATCCATAGGCAGAGAAGCAAAGGGGGCCTGGCATGAGCTTTTGAAACTTCACTTCCTCCAACAAGGCCACGCTACTCCAACAAGGCCCTACCTCCTAATGCTTTCAGAGAGTTCTACTTCTTGGTGACTAAGCATTCAAAATATGAGCCTGTGGCAGTCATTCTTATTCAGACCACCAGAGCTGGCAAAGATAGTTCTAGGTGCTTAAATATTTCCTGGATATCTGGTGGACCAAAAGCCATCTGGGGAGTCATGGCATTGCAAAGTTATCTTGAAAGTACATTCCTGTGTTTACCTCAGGTCAACCAAACTGTGGCGGCATTGAAAGCCAATAACATCAATGTTGGAGCCCGGGTACAGTCATCTGCATATTTCTCTGGTGATCAGATTTCCAGAGACAAGGAAGGTAAGCAGAGGGTTGCCACAGAACTAACTGCTGTCTGCTCTATGAGGGGGAGCTTCCTGCTCTCCTGTGTAGACAACTCTGAGCTCAGACACTGCTGACTTCCAGCCTTAAGTGGTGCCGGTCACTAACTGTGGCTTGAATCATTTGTTTGGTGAACAGTATTGTATACTAATGGTGATAGTGACTGTGAACACTCTTGCTACCCTTTGTGAAGTGTTTGTATATGACAGGTGTACCAGACATGTCATGAGAAGCAAGGCCGTGCCAAATTCCTACTTAGCAAATAGTGAAGCCAGAGGACTGCTGATGGAGGCTCTCAGCTAGACTACATGGCCTTTGGCCTTTGGCCTGGCCTTCATCCTGCCTCAGGGCTCCAGGGAGAGGTCACTCTTAGATCCCAGTATCTCACATCTCCTCAGAGAGTTCTCGGTGTTCTAGAAGTGAAAATTAATTCTCTTTGCAAAAAAATGTTTTGGTTTACATTTTTGTCTTATTCCTTTCCTTCCTACCTTCTATCCATTCTGAGAACTGACCCTACAGTCTCAAGCATGCTAGACAGACTGCCACTACATGACATCCTCAGCCTGCTGGAGTGTGGTTGGCACTGAACACAGGAAATTTAAAAATTTAATGATTCTACATTCTGCTGATTCAGTTTTTCCTGTTCTGTTACT
>NW_004949195.1:980383-990392 GCF_000317375.1 Microtus ochrogaster
ACTCATTCCTGTTCAGTAATCGGCTTATTGAAGCAGGCTTGCAAAAAAATGGCCATTAAAAAAGATTCAAACAATTCTTGCTTTTAGGTCTGGTTTGTGATTTTATTTGTATTTGGGTCTTAACTAAGAAAGCTGGCCTGAGTCTTTGGTTTGTAAAGGGGTATTTAGGGCCATCTCTGTGCAGTCACGCCTGGGGCAGCATCCCTTTTTACATCTCATCCATTGTACTTTTCCTTTCCTGATGGGTAGGTCTTAGTATCCCTGTTTTACCAATGCAGAAACTGAGAGTAGAGTTTCAGTGAATTTCCAAACCCATGTAGAACAAGAATTTAAACTTGGGTCAATTTGACTCAAACCACTGCAATTATTACTAATTATTTTTTTCATTCCGTATTCTGTTTCTTTCAGAGGACTATGTTCGCTATGCCCATGGTCTGATCTCTGATTACATCCCTAAAGAATTAAGTGATGACTTATCTAAGTCCTTGAAGTAAGTGTTACTCATCTCCAGTCTGACCCCAAGCTCCTTCATGCTTCTTCTGGCAGGGGGTGGTTCAGTGGCATGGAGTGTCAGGTTATGATGAAATGTGAGCCTTGTGTAACAGGACGTGATTCTTAATGGACATTCAGCAGAATGATTTGATTTGATAGAAACTGACTGTAGTAAAATAAGTTTAGAGTTAAAATATAGCTCTATGCAGTTTTAGAGGATAATATGTGTTAAATTTTTATCCCTTATGGCAGTTAATTTGGTTCTTTGTGATCATTTTAAGAGAGATGGGAAGTAAAAAGAGACAGTAATAGTTTTAAAAATTACAAGCACGATTAATTATAAGATCTCTACCACCAAGTGCCTTCCTGGTGCTGAGTGCTCAGATCACTGTGGACTGGTCTTTAGGATGACCCTATTTGTAGCCTTCCCTTAGAAAGATCTTTAATGTGTCTTAAAGTCATTTTCTTGTTCATTTTCAAGATATTAGTAGCTGGTATTAAAGTTTTATATGCCTGATGACTTAATAACTTTTTTTGATCCTGTTTAAATCCTTTTTCTTCTTTATTATATAATAAGAGATAATATAGTTGCTGCTTCCAACAAATTCCATAGGTCCTGCTATTCTAGTTTGCTTTCTGTTACTCAGATACAGCACTAACCAAGGACAACCTGGGAAAGGGAGGGATTATTTTGACCTACAAGTTACAGTCCGTCTTCAAGGGAAACCTGGGCAGGAGCCTGGAACAGAAACCAGAGTAATAAGAGACACTCGTATTAACTTGCTTATGTAGCTTTCTTATACAGCGTGGGCCCACTTCCTGGGGATGGTGCTGCACACAGTGGGCAGGTGCTCCTTCATCAGTCAAGACAGTACCTCACAGATGTACCCACAGGCCCATCATCTCTTCAGTTGAGGTGCTCTCTTCCTGAGTAATTTAGGTTGTGTCAAGTTGACAGTAAAAACTCATCACATCTACTTCAGAAAACTGTAGTGGAAACTGGTCTCCTGATCAGTCGCAGGTGTTGATGGCTTGCTTTTACTAACTGTCTCTCTGCTTGATGTTCTCTGGATTCCCAAGCTGATTGTCTTGATAGAGGCCTTTGTTTCCTTTCCATTAATTGTGCTGACTTTTTTCCATTACACTGAATTTTGGGTGAAAGATAATGCAAAGTAAACTATTCTTTGATAGAGAGACAGTAGGGTGACTTTTCCCAATAGTTACAGTACTTCTTACTTTTAAATTAATGTCATTTATTTAAATAAATTGTCATTTATGAAGAAAAATATGCTCCTCTGCCAAAATGCAGTCATGGAGGTGAAAGGTAAGCCACTGACTTCAACAAAACAGGTTCTAACTGTGTCTTTAGCATAAACATGGCTATGTTTATGTAAGGACATAAGAGGTAAGATGTCATTCGTTAGGCTGCCTTCCTCTCTGAGGTGAGCAGGATGAGCAAAGGTTGGGTCTCTCTGCAGATAAGACTCACCACAGCTTCTCTGTTGTCTATGAGATGTGAGACATACCTTGACCATGATTCTCACTGTTAACTTCCTTAGGCTTCCAGAACCTCCAACCTCTGTTCCAAACCCTCCATCAAAGGTAAGAAACTGTGACCAAGACACCTTTAGGGACTTAGAAAACTACTGTGCTTTTAACCGTCACTTCAACTGTCTTGACTGCTTGCCTGACATAGTATAACTTGAACTTTGTACTGTATGGCTGTTTTAGTTTGTAGATTTTTCCTGAATGGTGTAAACCTTGTTGATTTTAGCAAAGGTGCTTCTATTAACATAGATTGGTGAGGGCTAGAGAGCTGACTCAACAGCTCTGAGTACTCACTCTAGGGTATGCTGAGATTTAAGTGCAATGTGACTTCACAGACTCTATCTTAAAAGATGGGACTTCTTTTAAGACAACTGGTGACCTAGGATTGACCTCAGTTCCAGGAATGTGCTGTGATAGAGAAATTTAAAACAGACAGCCAGTTAAGGTGTGAGACCAGAAAAGTAAACGAGGTCCAGATGTCTCTGAAGACATCCTGCCCTCACAGATACCTTGTCAGTCATCTATGGTTCTCTGTTAGGGTTTCGCACCCAAAAACTGACCAATGGTTTCAGAAATCCTCTTACTCTGTACCCTCTTTACCCAATCCCAAGACAACAAGACGTGGACCTTTACTTGCTGCATCTCTCCCTTTAAAAGCTTATCTTTTTCTGAACTCAGGCTGCATTCTCTTCTCACCCGCTGTGTTGGTTTGTGGTCCGAACTTAAGCTTGCTAAACAAAGATCCTCTTGAATTTACATCGCAATACCAAAATCGGCTTTGTGGTTTCGTTAGAAATTTTGAGACACATGCATAACTTTTGGGTTCTATGATTCCACGGGAACCTCGTGTCTGGTAGGCCGGAGAGCCCTATGCTCTCTGGACGGTATTTGGGAGCCTTGCCATGAGTGGGTCATGCCTGCACCAGAGTGACAAACCGTCTTTCTTTCTCTGTCTTTGGTCTTTTTGCGGCAAGTTCTTTCTCTGTGCCCTTGGTTTTCTATAGTGTTTAAATTTGTCTATATTTGTGTATTTGACTGAGATGAATGCAATGGAAGAGACAGCTTCTCTTATGGATCTACTTCTGACCCACTACTTGGACGTAAAAGTACGTGCTCGTAGTCTTTCAGTTCTGATTAAGAAGCCTAAACTTTTTAATGATCAGAATGGCCAACTTCTTAACACTGGGTGGCCGCAGGAGGGAGTCTTTCAACCTAATCCTCATAGAAGCAATAGAAGGCATTTTCTTCAGACCCCAGGGAGGATACCCAGATCACATCCCTTACATTGTGATCTGGTGTGATTTGGTACAATATCCTCCTTCCTGGGTTAAATCTTTCTTACCTCGACAGGTTAAGTTTCTGGCCGCTGCAGAGTGTTCACCACCCGATGCATCTCAGCCCTGCCAGACCACACTCGCCAAGTTCCCATCCTCGCCCACACTGGGAGTCCAAGCTGTGTCCCAGCCTTGCTGGCTGACTCGTAGCATCGCTGTCTCTGAGGAGCAGTCTGGGAGCTGGAGGCCAGGAGAAAAGGAGCTGCCTGCTAACATTCCTTCTGCTCCTAAGCCAGAAATCCTCCAAAGGGGCAACACAGAGGAAGAAATCTTTCCCCCTCCACCCTATATTCTTTCCCATGGTGGTGCAACAGCCCCACCTGCCCAACCACTCACCCAGCCTGCCCCTCTTCCGTTGGTCCCAGTGAGAGAGGGACCAGTTCATGGGACTCGCAGCCATAGGGGAGATTACCCTGATTCTAGCACAGAAATCCTTCGAGCAGCAGGGGCCCCAGATAAGGATAGGAATCAACCAAATCGTGACTGGCCCTTCACCATTAGTGACTTCTATCGTTGGAAAGCCCTATGTCCACCTCTCTTGGAAAATCCTAGTAAACTGATTGGTCTCCTTGAAAGTTTTCTTGTAAATCATCAACCCACATGGGATGACTGCCAGTAGCTATTAAAAATTTTTCTGACTGCAGAGGAGAGGAACCTGGTACTGATTGAGGCCCGGAAATTGGTTCCCAGCCCCACAGGAGAGCCCACAAAACTTGAGCCACTTATAGATGCAGCCTTTCCTCTAATTCGTCCTGAGTGAGATTATAATACATATGAAGGTAAGAGGAACCTCTTGGTCTACCGTCAGGTTCTGTTGGCTGGTCTCAGAGCAGCCACCCACGCTAATAGGAGTAAAATCCATGCTGTGATACAGAGAGCAGATGAGAGACCAGCAGCATTCATGGAGCGCCTCGAGGAGACCGTTAGGAGGTATATGCTCTACGATCCCCACTCCCAGGACATTGAAGTCGCTTCCATGATGATGACGGCTTTTGTTTTGCAGTCAGCTCCAGACATTAGGGAAAAATTGCTAAGCCTAGACGACCTTAGAGAAAAGAATGTCTGGGATTTAGTGCTAGTGGCAGAAAAGTTCTATGATAATAGGGTTAGTGCGGAGGAAAGACAAAAAGCAGCGCAAGATCCGACGACAGCCTGCTAGAGTGTGCGCTGCCACAGAGGAGTCGGAGGAGCGTGGGAGCCTCTCACGACGCCTGGCTGCTGGAGAGGAAGAAAGGAAACCAAAAGGTAATAAAGGAAGGCCCGCGTGGGAAAGAATCAGTGTGCGTACTGTAAAGAGGAAGGGCACTGGATTAAAGCATGCCCTCGAAAGGCAGCAAGGAGAAATACCAAAGTTTGGAAACAGCGAGACATGGACAGCGATTAGGGGAGATGGGGTTCAGATCCCCCTCCCCGAGCCCAGGGGAACCCTAAGAGTGGAGGGGAAACCAGTTGACTTTCTGGTGGACAGAAGAGCCCAGAACTCAGTGTTACTGAGGGCTGATGGACCCATAACAGACAAAAAGACTTGGATCCAGGATGCTACTGGTACCAGACTTTATTCATGAACTACTCAAAGAATGGTAGACTTGGAACCTGGTGATCCCAGAGTGCCCGTACCCCTTATAGGCCCATGATTAACTGAAATGAAAGCCCAGATACATTTCTCTGATGCAGGAGCTAAATTGCCTAATGAAGATGGAGAAGCCGTGTACATATCTGGTGACAAGTAGTGAGGCGGAAGAGTAGAGGCTACATCTGGTAGCCATGGAGCCTTACCCCCAACTAGAGAAACAGCTTCAGAAGTTCCATCCACATGGGCCCAGACGGGGAATGGGCTGGCTAAGCATTGCCTCCCTGTATATGTAAGAACCAAACCAGGAGCAAACCCAGTCAAGGTCTGCCAGTACCCCTTGCCTCTTGAGGCCAATAAGGGCATAACACCCCACATCAGGAGGTTGCTGGACTTGGGGGTCCTCAGGCCTATGCAGTCGGCCTGGAAAACACCCTGCTGCCTGTCAGGAAGCCTCACACTAATGATTACAGAATGATCCAGGACTTGTGGGAGGTCAACAAGAGGGTGATTGACATACACCCTACAGTGCCTAACCCATACAACTTACTCATTGCCCCCAGACCTAAAAGATCCTTGGCCCCCCCAGAGCCAACAGTACTTTGCCTTTGAATGACATGACCCAGAGATGGTGTCAATGGCCAGCTGACATGGACGAGACTACAACAGGGATTCAAAAGAATCTTGGCTGAAGCTCTAAAGGAGGACCTGTGTGAGCACCGGGTACAGAATGCAGATATCAAATTGTTGCAGTATGTTGGTGACCTACTATTGCAGCCATAGATCAAGAGACCTGCCTAATTGGGACTGAGCGACTATTACGAACTCTGGGAGACCTAGGGTACCATGCCTTGGCCAGGAAAGCCCAAATCTGCATGCCGCAGGTAACATGCCTGTGGTACATCTTAAAGGAAGAACAGCATTGGCTTTCAGACACACGGAAAGAGACAATGCTTAAGATCCCTATACCTACTACTGCCAGGCAAGTGAGAGAGTTCTTTTGCTCTGCAAGTCTCTGTGACCCATGGATCCCAGGCTTTGCAGAACTGGCTAAACCCTTTATGAAGCCACCAAGGAGGGCTGGGATTTCACTTGGACCAAGGACCACCAATTGGCCTTCGACAAACTCAAAGAAAGCCTACTCTTGCCATCAGCACTGGGTCTGTCAGATGTGACTAAACCATTTCATCTGTATGTAGATGAAAGCAGAGGAATAGCCAAGGGAGTCTTGACCCAAACACTGGGCTCCTGGCAACAGCCTGTAGCTTACCTGTCCAAGAAGTTAAACCCTGTGGCGGCTGGATGGCCACCTTGCCTCCATATAATAGCAACTGTGGTCCAGCTAGTCAAGGACATTTGACAAACTGATCTTGGGACAAAACCTCACCATAACCACCCCCGCCATCCGATCGATGCCTGGGCAATGACAGAATGACTCATTATCAAACTCTTGCTAAACCCCTCCAGAATAACTTGCCAGGTGCCAGGTACCCTCAGCTCTGGATCCGAGCTAGAAGCACCACTGCACTACCGTTCAGGATCCTGCCCAAGCACACAGCATTAGGTCAGACCTACAAGACACTTAATGTACAAGACTGCATGCAGCAGCTTCATGCAGGATGGCCTAAGGTATGTGAGGACAGCGGTCACCACTGCAGAGTAGGCAATATGGGCAGAGCTATTGCCTTGAGGAAGTATGAAAGGTTAACATCTACACCGACATCCGGTACGCTTTGAGCACGTCGCATGTGCGTGGGGCATATGCAAAAAGGGGGGGGGGTCTGTTAACCAAAGAGGGAAAGCATCAAAAATAAAGATGAAATTCTGACCCTTCTAAAAAGGTTGCCCAAGAAACTGGCCATCATCCATTGCCCGGGGCACCACAGAGGAGATAGACCCATCCCCAGTGGAAACAACCTGGCAGACAAAAGCACCCGGCAGATGGCACACCGTATTAATGTAGTCTTTGCACATGTACTGGTAGATCCTGGATCAAGACCCCTATGATGCGGTGCCTGGATGGATAGTAGAGGGCAGCAGACAGTAAAGTCGTCCTCCCTGAACACCTGGGAAAGAAGTTACTCAGCAGGATTCATCGATCTTCTCATATGGGAACCCAGAGAATGCAGGACTTGGTTAGACAATCAAAAAAATCAAAGACATACAACAAAAAATTACTGACATCACTACTAACTATAAAGCCTCTTAGCTCACCAACACTGCAACCAACCCTAAAAATCCTGGACTTGACTGAGATAAGAAGCCTGGGGCCTACTGGGAAGTAGAGTTCACTGAGATAAAACATGGCAAGTATGGTTACAGGCATCTGCTAGTATTCATAGACACTCTTTCCGGATGGGCCGAAGCCTTTGCTACCAAATATAAAGCAGCTCAGGTAGTAGCAAAGAAACCACTTGAAGACATCCTGCTCAGGTATGGCTTTCCAACCATGATGGTCTCAGATATTGGGCCACATTTGGGGTAAATCAGAATTTAGCCCATTCTGGGGAGCAATTGGAAACTGCAATGTGCACACAGACCCCTGAGCTCAGGACAGGTAGAAAGGATGAACAGAATGCTAAAAGAGACCCTAACTAAATTGACCTTAGAGATTGGCACAGATAGGGTGGTTCTCCTTCCCTTTGCCCTATATAGAGTTAGAAATTACCCCTACCAGAAGGGACTAACCCTGTTTGAGATCATGTTTGGTACATCACCTCCCATTACCCCCAATCTCCAGGCAAACCTGTTAGCAGATTTGGCTGGCCGTGAAATCCTCGACGCTGTATGGGGAATCCAATGGGCCACAAGGAGGTCTGACCTAAGTTAAGAGAGCTTTATGAACCTGGTGCCCCCACCCCAGTCCCACAGGTTCTGGCCAGGAGATTGGGTGTATGTCAAGAGACGCCTGTAGTAATAGGAGCAGTGGGGCTGTGTCCCCAGCACCCCAGCCGCTTGCTAGCTTATGCCCCGAAATAACAACACACAAATTGTATTCATTTAAACACTGCTTGGCCCATTCTCTTCTAGGCTAATTCTCACATATTAATTTAGCCCATTTCTAATCATCTGTGTGCAGCACCCCAAGGTGCGCTTACCGGGAAGATTCTAGCCTACATCCATCCTGGGTCGGAGCTTCATCGCATGTGCCTCAGAGAGCAGAGCTCTCGCCTCTGCCCGCAAGAGTGAGTGGAGTATCGTCTCTCCAAGGCGTCTGCCTGGGAGCCGGGAGCAAGGCATCTCTGTCTGAGGCGTCTTACCTCACTTCCTCTTCCTCCCAACATTCTGCTCTGTTTACTCCACCCACCTATGTTCTAAGCTATGAGCCCAAGCAGTTTGTTTATTACTCAACCAATGAAATCAACAGATTGATATATGACACTCCCACATCAGACGCCAGACGAAGCCTTGGGAACTCAAGTGGACAGGACCCTATGTAATTCTGCTGACAACACTGACCGCACTCAAGGTCCACAGTATTGCCACTTGGGTCCACTACTCCCATGCCACGACCAGCAGATCCTTTCACCTTAAAGGAAGACTATCAGGGTAATGGATGGGAAACATCAAGAGACCCAAGGAATCATCCCCTCAAGCTGTGTGTGATCCGGCAATGGCAATCATCTGCCTCCTAACTACAGCGGTGCCACCAGCTCACAAAAAAGTCTGCATGTACCCTGGAGACTAACATGGGTCATCACTTCTGAAAACGGTGATCAGATACATGCAGCCTCAACAGAGGCCCTGCATGACAACTGGTAGCCCGACCGATTATTTATTTTTATTTTATATGTCAGTATTTAGCCTTCATATGTGCAGTGTCTGCAGAGTCCAGAGTTACAGAACTGTGTCAGCTGCCATATGGATGCTGGGTAGTGAACGAAGATCTTCCAAAGAGCAACCAGTGCTCTTAACTACTGATTCATTTTTCCAGTGTAGACAGAAACAGCCAAAGCAGCTTCTTTATTAACCAATGGTACATGAATGAGCATATTCACAGCATACAGAGGGGAATCCCACATCCTTCCAGTCTGGTTTTCACCACTGAGACCTTCTGGAATAAAGTATTTCTTCTTTTTCTTTCCTGTGTTGTTGTTTCGAGACAGGATCTCATTGTAGCTGTGACTGGCCTGGGGCTCAGAGAGGCCCACCTGCCTCTACCTCCCAAGTATTGGTAATAAAGGAGTGCACCACCACACCTGATACTTCCTCCTTTCTTTTAAAAATATTTTCATTTTATTTTTCCACTTATTTATTTTTGAGGCAGCATCTCTATATACAGCTCAGGTTGGCCTGGACCTCACTCACAGTCCTCCATCTCCATCTATGAGTGACTAGGATTGTACCATGTCCTGTCATGCCTGTCTGTCAGCTTCTTTGCCCCACTGGACACTATGTTGAATCCTAGCCTTTTATTTTTATGTATGTATATATAATTTATATTTGTATACATAATTTTTCAGTCTTCAGGAATTTCATATATCAACATAATGTGTTTTGAACATATCGAGTAATATATTTCTTTAGTTTCTCCTCCATTCGTGTTTTCTATTTTTTTAAAGATTTATTTATTTATTATATATACAGTGTTCTGCTTGCATGTATACTTGCAGACCAGAAGAAGGCACCAAATCTCATTACAGATGGTTGTGAGCCACCATGTGGTTGCTGGGAATTGAACTCAGGACCTCTGGAAGAGCAGTCAGCACTCTTAACCTCTGAGCCACCTCTCCAGCCCTCTATTTTATTTTTTTAATTTCAGTTTCCAACATTAAGTAATTTATGCTTTTATCATTTTGGATTTAGATCCAAGGTCAGCAATTTTTCTGTAAAGGCCAGACTAACTTTAGACCAGTGATTTTTCAACCTTCCTAATGCTGCAACCCTTTAATACAGTTTCTCATATTGTGGTGACCCCACCATAAAATTGTTTTCATTCCTACTTAATAACTGTAGTTTTGTTGCTGTTATAAAGTGTAATGTTAATATGTGTTTACTGATGTTTTTAGGTGATCTTTGTGAAAATGGGGTCATGACCCACAGGTTGAGAACCACTGCTTGAGCC
>NW_004949195.1:990968-1014532 GCF_000317375.1 Microtus ochrogaster
TGACGCAGATGGTGACGGTAGGGTGTTACAGGCACTGAGTGCAGACTGAAACAGCAGTGACTCTGGGTTTCCTGAGCAGTCTGTGAGCTCTAAGACGTCTCCGTTCTGTACTTAAGGAGAACAAGCTGCTGCAGCACACAGAGCATCAGTGCTTCAAGAAAACATCTTTTATAACATTCAGCACTGACTAGATTTGGCCTATGGGCCTTAGTTTGCCCAAACATTTAGATCTCAGCCTCTCATGCTCCTGAGAGCCTCGGCCTCAAGTCTAGATTGTTTGTTGCCTCCTACTCCTCCATGTGACCTAGGGATTCTGGGGTTCAGAGGACATGCTGTACTGGATGATATAGTATAGTTTTAAACAGCACAGACTGTAACTAGATGCTCCCAGCACTTAGGAGCTAAGTCAGACAGATCTGAGTTCAAGGCCAGCCTGGTCTCCAGAGTGAGTTCCAGGAAAGCCAGATCTTCACAGAGTAATACCATCTTGAAAAACAAAACAAATGAAAACGTTTAAACAACATAGGTTGCCTCTGACCTTCCTGTTGGTGCTCAGGAGTTGCCCGGTTTTTATAAAGGTATGAGAGCTTGCTTTCAGTAGTCTGCGTAAGAGCGCTGAAGGCCAGGGATTGTTGGTCTAGGACATATTGCCTGATTCTCTTCCTAGAACACCTCTGTTCAGTCACATTCTTTGTGTGTCTTTCTGACACATTGTTTCTCCTGAAGCAACTGTCCAGTCCTCCCTCCTCCCTTCCTTCACTGTCCGCCTTCACTTTCGTCCCTCCCCTCCCTCCTCCCTTCCTTCACTGTTCACTGTCCGTCTTCACTTTCGTCCCTCCCCTCCCTCCTCCCTTCCTTCACTGTCCGTCTTCACTTTCTTCCCTCTCATCCCTTTCCCTTCCTCTGCTTTTCCTGTTTTTTTCTTCCCTCTCATCCCTTTCCCTTCCTCTGCTTTTCCTGTTTTCCTTTAATAAACACTTTAACTTTTTTCATGTGGGTGTGAACTTTTAAAATACCTTCCTTCTCCCTACATGTTGAACGTTTGTATGGTGGTATCCTTGGCCTAGCAGTTTCTATGCTCAACTTTTCAGTGAAGCGAGGCAGGTCCAAGTGCTTTATAATGCCATCTCTTGGTGGTATATTTTAAATTAATTTATTCTTTGACAATTCCGTGCCTATGTATAATACATCCTGCTGGCATCTCCTCCACCCTTCCATCCTTACCCCACTGCTGCAAATCCGCTCTCCTTCTGTTGGATTCTAAAGCCCCACCAAGGAGGAGGTCTCCCCAAGAGACACTCACTGTGGTTGATGCAATAGCAAGAGGAACTTTTATTTTGCTGCCGCAGCAGAGGTCCCTCAGGAGAAAGACCCCTGCTTTGTCTATTACAGGCTCTTTTAAAGGAGAAAACCACAGAATCAAGGGGGGTGTACAGAATCAAAAGGGAGAGTCCAGAAATCATTTGTCAACTATTTTGACTTCTTCCTTCAGTGGTCAGCTAACTCAATGCTATGGCGGTTGCTGGGTTGGTTGAACAAGGAGGAACACTTGCAGGTCATCTGCAGGTCGTCTCTCCCCAGTTCCAGGGTCTGGGTCTATTGAAGAAAGACTACAAAGGGGATGGAAAGTACTCAGAGCTCCAGGGCATGCGTGGTTGGTTACCAGGGTCCCCGTTCCCAGGAAGGGGGGTGCAGTAATGCTGAGGTGCCCCAAAGTCTTTTACTTCCATCAATTCCCACTCCACTCTCTCATGTCTTTTTATTTTGGTTTTGCTCTGTGGCCCACTGGGTTAAACCAGAGCTCCCCCTGTGAGTATGGGTGTGGAGCTGTCCTCTGGAACCTGAGAAACTCACCAGTTGCTGTATCACCTGATGACAATCACTTTCTTTCTCCTCAGAGCGCACGGGTGCCTCTAGTTTGTCTAGAGGAACTGGGACCCACAATGCATCTCCGTCTGCAACTGAATGTTTCTTTCCCGTGTCTTGTTCATCCCCTTTTTAAATGCAGTGGTTCTGCGTCCGTGCACACCGCAGTCATGCCATGCTTGTGACAGTGCTCCTGGCCTTCCTCTCGGTGGTCTAGCACTGGTCCTCTCTCTTTTCGGTGGTGTTCTGGGAGCCTTACAGGAATATGAATGTCCCGTTTAAGGCTGAACATTCAATAAGCCTTTTGTTCTCATCACCCAGACTTAGATTGTTCCAAAGAGAAGTTTCCTCGGTCAAGGCTAAGGACAGTACTAACCTTGAGTCCTCTCTGACCTGTTCCTAGCTTCTGCAACCTCTGCTAGGTCTCCGAGCACCTGGACATCCCACCCTGAGTCAAGGAAAATCACTTGCGATAGAGAAGGGGCACAAACACCTTCCTGTCTTCATGGTCAACCTTCATATTGCCAAATGTCAGCCATGCTCTCCTAGCTGAAGGCCTGTCCAGTTCATGTCCCCCTCTGCACCGTACCTGGATGCCATGGTGGATTCTTTTGTTCATTTTATCTTTTGAGACACAGTCTCATTCAAACTGGACTGCAACTCATTTTGTAGCCCAGGTTGGCCTTGACCCACATGGCAGTCCATTTGTCTCAGCCTCCTAAGTGCCAGGAATGCAGGCATGCACACCTGGTGTGCATCCGCTCACTTTGTGCTCAGAGGTCATTGTTGTATAGTAAGCCAACCTTTGCTGCTGCTGATTCCCTTGCCAGAGATTGCTCTGTGGCCAAGAAAATCTTCCTCTTTCTTACGGCAAGGAATTTCAGAATTTTCCTGTGTCTTTATCTTGTGTTCTGGAGCCCATAAGCAATGACTCTGCTGGTTCTTTGTCCAGTAAACACAGAGTGTGAAGGAAGATGCGGGAATGCAGGCTGCATTTCTCAAAGGCACTGGTGCTGGCTTGTACATGTCTAGGAGTTCCACGAAAAGCTTATAAAGGTCTGTGCAAACCCACATCGTGATCACCCTGCAGTCTGCCCTCTGCGCACCACAAGGCCATCCACTCAGCTCTGCTTTCTCTGAGAAGCAGAGACTTCCTTTTCACATTGTGGTCCCCTGAATTCTCAGCCCAGGTCACAGAAGTCTCGCATACAGGGCATGCATGAGGAACACAGGGATCTTGTGAATGGTGAAAATATGTGACGGTGTGACCTAGTTTCACTGGACCTGATGGACACAGAATGTGTACGAAGACTGAGATTAGCATGTACATGCTTGTGCACATGCGCACACATACATATGTGTACGTAGGTCTTTTTTTTTTTTAAGATAAAAAAGCTATGAGACGGGCAGTAGGATGGCTCAGGGGATAAAGTTGCTTGCTAGCCAGTCCTGAGTTCTCTGAAATCTATGTAGTAAAAGCAGACAGCCAAGTTCTTCAGGTTGTCTTTTCTCTTTCCCATATGTGTTGTGGCGTGCACATACCCAAGCAAACACACAAGTAAAGAAATAAGTGTATTTTAATTTAGCTTTTGTTTGTTTGTTTTGAGATCTAGCTCCACAGCCTCTGCCACCACCTGGAGTGTTTGTTTAGGTCTCCTCTTCTCTGGCTGCTTGCTGTGCAAGGTTTTTGTGTGGATGAATGGGGAAGCTGAATGGAACAGAAAAGGCAAGGCTCCCGCTGTGCAGAGTTGGTGGTGACAATCGCGCCGCCTGTGTTCAGTGGTGGGCATTAGTGCAGACCGGGGCTGCACGGAGTGGACCACTGGCAGCAGGGTCCATAATGGGGATTGTTTTCTCCAACTTCTATGCCTTTTACTCAGCCCTCAGCTGCCCTTGCACTCTGTAATGGCCTAGAAGCCCCACAGTGCCTGATGCGTGCACAGTGGGTTTATGTCATTGAAGGCCTGAGGGACCAAGTCAGGTACCTCTTCTCTTGTGGCCTGTCATCGCCAAGGCTGCTTCCTGGAAGAGCCATGTGCCTCCTCCCCTGAAATGTGAAGGAGTATGTAGACTGCACCTGTTGGCGTCCGCTGGTCCCGAGGGTATATCTGTTTGTTTATGATGGCTGGGGAGAGGATGGTGTCTGACCCTGCTTCGCTGCTCTAACATTGCAGAAACTAAAGGTCTCAGATGAACCTGTAGAAGCCAAAGAAGATTACACTAAGTTTAACACTAAAGACTTGAAGACTGGCAAGGTATGTGTGTCCAGGTGTACTGGCGCGTTGCACAGGCCCAGTGGCTTCACGTTTCCCACGATGCCTGCACTATTGACTAGGCTTACACGTTTCACCAGGAAAAATTATTAACTTGCATTTAGAACATCATAATTCATTCACAACTGTTCAGATAGTGAACGTGCTAGAGTAATACATTTTGCAAATCCAAGGAAAGCCTTAGGTGTAGAGAAAGGGGTTAAATTTTGCTGTGTGTTCGTAGAGCTATGGAAGAGAGGGAACCAAACCTCTCCAGGAATTGTTTCTCAGCCCCGTTGCCAAGAAGGTTCGAGAAATTATAGTAAATAACAAACGTACAGGTTCCACTTGTCAGCATGCACTGCAGATGTCTGCCCAGTAGCGTCCCTTGCTGGCTTCTATCACGCGTGCATCATGGGTAACATGCTGCCTTTTTCACCTGGGTCTCGCTCTGCCCTTTGATTTAGCACTATGAGAGTGTGCACCGTTAAACCTCTCTCGCCACACTAGTCCTGGCACGTAGTCACGTGAGTTTACCAGTTGCCGTGTTTGCGCATTCAGGTTAGCGACTTCCTGGCTTCCTCTGATGAAACGAAGGTGTTCTTATTTAGTCCTTGCTCTGACCACTGCATTACCCTCACTTTAGAAGACCGAGCTCAGAGAACGCCAGGCTTTTCAGGCGATGCAAATAGACAGCTAAATGCTCCCAGGAAGCTGTGACTCCCAGCCCCTGCTTGCCACCGGGCTGCACTAAGTGTTATTTGTACTTTTGAAGGTTTTACTTGTCAAATGAGGTATTTCCTTAACTAGAAATGTCTGTTTTCCGAGTTGCTTGTTGGCACTTTGTACTTGCATAGACTGTGAGCTGTGACCCTTGCCTGTTTCTGTGTTGTGACAACATTGCTTTTCCGTTATCTGTGAGGTTTATTCTAAGTTAAGGCTAATGACTCTTTTTATGGCACATCCAGGGCAAAAAGAAAATTGCCCATGTATCTTTAGCCTTTTTGCTTGATTTAAACAGTTGAAAGTTTTTTCCTGAGGCTGGGCATATAATTTGCATCTCTTTATGATTCACACACACACTTTGTGCTCACCCATCCCAAGACACGTTATCTCCCATATAGACTTTAGCAATGTATCATTTAAGTTTTTTTTTTCAACTTTAATTCCTTGGGCAGAAAAAATTCCAGTTTTGAGTTTTGCTCAAATATCTCAGTCTTTCGGTGTTCTATGTTGGGGACATTGTGAGTCTCTCTGGAGGAAATCTTTCTGCCCCGTCTTCCTTGGAAAAGCCATTCACTTCCCAGTGGTTACACCTCACCACGGCACTGAAGAGAGTTAGTGACCGGGACCAATAGAAGTTTCCAGGGCAGAGTGAAGTAGAGTCAGCTCCTTGGCAAGCATTTCCCTCTTGCCACCGCAGTGGGACAGTGAGGCCGCAGCCTGGAATACACCGCCTTGCAGGCCATCTTTTGAATATGACTGTGCTGCCCTTGGTTTTCTGTAGAGCACAAACAAAATCGGATTGTGACCTCCTCATCATTGGGTGGAGAATACAGTCTGTGACTCCCCCGACTGTTGCTGTCATTGCCGCCATTGTCCGTATCATTCCATTTAAGGCACCCTCAAAATGGTCCCCAGCAGGAACCACCTGGAGCATTCCCTCCTCAGAGTGGGGCTGGTTTTCTTTAGAAGTCTGCATCCTGAGAGGTAGCAGCCTTGCTTTTTGCTCCACCACCCCTGGCCCCACTGCCAAGACTCAGGCTGGTGTGATTTGTGTGTATAACTTACAAATATTGCAAATCTCTCTTGTTTTTATTAACAGAAAAATGGCAAAATGACTGCAGCTCAGAAGGCTTTGGCTAAAGTCGACAAGAGCGGGATGAAAAGTCTTGATGCTTTTTTTGGAACAAAAACTAAAAAAGCTGGAAAGATTTGAAGTGTTGAATAAAATCTGGTGAAGCAGGAAAAGGAGTTTGCCTCCACTTGTCCTGTCCTCCTTCTTCTTGTGCTGCTGACCTGATCCTTAGTCCATCCGCTGAGAAACAGAAGCAGTTCTCAGGTCCTCCCAATCCTCACTGGGATTTGACTTTGTGTCTAACAGACTATGGGAAAGTAATCGTGGGAGCTGCTGCCTGGGGCCCCCGGAATGTTTGCCATAATGGAAAGTCATCAAGTGCACAGAGTTAAGAGTCACGGCTTCCTCGGGAAGGTGTCATTGCTGGCCTGCTATTGTCTTCTCCCTTGCGTGTGGCTTCAACTGAAATGAGATGGACAAAACTGGACATTTTGGTAAATCTTACGATTAGCCATATTTTTGTTTGTCTGAATTCATGTTCTTTGTTTTAAAAAGTATAGAAATAAAACAAAATTGCAGTCTCTCACCTTTTTATTATGCAAACACAGCTAGATAATTTTCTTAGAATAAAAAATATTTTCAAGAACTCTAATAGTAATTTTGTTGCTTTTTATACACTGTCATTTTCTGAGCATTTCCCCAGCTTCCTGGGTATTCATAAACAGTCCTGTTAAGGCCTGGGAAGGAGCTCAGTGGTGGTAGGAGAGGGGCACTTACCTGTCATGCTTGAGGTCCTGGGTTCAGTCTCCAGTACTGCCAAAAATAAATACATGGATGCTTAATTTAAACTACACTATAATTTTCAATTCTTTGGATATTTAATCATTTAATAACCATTTTCCTATACAACTCCTCCACGTAAGGCTCAGGGGTCACCAGGAAAAGGGAGCAGAAAGATTTTAAGAGCCAGAAGAACAGGATTCTACTGTGAGAGTGTCTCCTAGACCTGACGGAGGCGCTTTCTTTACCCATGAAGTCTTACCAACATGGCTGCCTCAACAAGGTCCACATGGGGCAACAACAGTAGACATGCCATTGTGGAAGGGGAGAGGGGCCTCGGCCCTAGAGAACGAACTGCAGACAGCTACGAATACTGAGAGCCGGAGGAACTGTTTCCAGGGAAGAGCACACCACTTGGTGATTAAATATTTAGTGACCAGCCCTGAAAACAAACACAGGGAACATTACATGGATCGAGCAGGTTGTGTTTATATATTTAGGAGTGTATATAGATTTTAACGAAAAAGTGGTTGTGAATTTGAAAGCAGGGAGGGATACATGGAAGGGTTGGAGAGGGGAATGGGAAGGGGGAAAAGATGAGAGGAATTCTTACTACACACGAGTCAGAGAAGCCCAGGTTCCTCTTTTGTCTGTAAATATGGTTCGCAATCTTATTCATGAATTTTTTCAAAACTTAACACTTGGATAGAACGTAAACTTTACAAATACCTTCAGAGTGCCAAGGCCCTAATCATGGTGTGTGGCTGCCTTAGCATTCTTGTTTGTGAAATCCTTCAGAGAAAGGAATATTGCCTCTTTGGAGGTAGTCTTCTCGTGGTTTTGTTGGGTGTTGCCTCGAACTGTGGTAAAATTCTTGACCTGGCAGCCAACGAGAGGCTCTACCAGGATCAAGAGGGGGATGGCCCTTTTCCTTTCTCATCTTGCTGTCTTTCTGTCTTGCCTCAATGACAGTCACTTCTCTTGCCCTGTGGAGGCAGCTCGCAGCAGCAGCAGCAGCAGCTCTGTGCCATTCAGTTCTCTGTCTTGCATAGTCCTAGGCAGGGTGCATGCAGTAGCAAGATGCTATGCACATGAGAGAGAGAGACTGTTAAAGGACCGGAACTTGGTAGCAACCAAGTCTTATCCCAAATCAAATTTTCCCCAGCTCTTTCATCTTCTTGTTTGTCTTTGTTGTTTGAGACAGGATCTTATATAAGCCCAGGCTGTCCTCAAACTGACCTTGTAGCCAAGGCTAGCCTTGAAATTCTTCTGGCTCCACTTCCTGGTTTGGGGATTGTAGGTGTGTGTCACCACATTCTTCTTTTGAGGTTTATCCTGGGCAGGAAATTCCCCTCCATAGTGTCCAGGGAAACTGTTCTTTACCATCCACGTCTGTTGTGCAGTTTGCTGAAATGCAGTCTGGGAATCACTGTTATTTCTCCCATTTTACAGTTGAAAGGGGCAGGGCCGCAGACTCCAGACTCCACCACACTCAACACCCCTCCCCTCGCCTGCTGCTGTATCTCAGAAACCACCTGCTCACCCAGTATGGAAAAAAAAAAAGCCCCTTCTTACAACTTGGGAATTGACTGACTTCCTCTATATGTTAAGATGGCCCAGCTTGATTAGACATCTTAAATATTTTCTCCCAAACATCCCTTCCCCAGCACTAACCTAAAATTTCAGTGTGAGCACACCCCGTTACAAAGCCTTTTCTGAAAGCAGAGTGCAGGGCTGGGGAGACAGCAGAGGGACATTCCCTCATTCCCTCAGCGCTTGGAAGACCTGATTCGTCTGAATGATTGGAAAGGATCCCATTTTCATACCTTCTCATTCACTGAGATTTACACACACCTCAGGTTTCTGTACCCTTTGCAGCTATCAGACTGGACCAAAGGTCTCCTCCTATGTTTAGTAGGACTCAACAGTTTCCATAGCAATTAAATATCGTTGCTTAAATTAATCATTACAACCATTCAAAGATGGATGTAAGCCAAAGAGAAATTGCCCCTGTGTTATAGGCGCCCAAAGTGAGGTGATACAGGCTATCTGTAGCAGGGCCAAGATAGCATCCTTTTTTGCCCCTGTGTTATAGGTGCCCAAACTGAGGCGATACAGGCTGTCTGTAGCAGGGCCAAGATAGCATCCTTTTTTGAAATGCATGTTTGGGCCTCTTTCTTTTGGTTCCTTTGAGGTTCTTATGCCGTTCTCTCTGTATACCTTATAGCCATTGTACTACTTGGTTCTCTATTGCTGTGATGAACAACGTGACCAAGAGCAACTTGCAGAAAGTTTTTTCATCTTATAGCTTACAGTCTAACATGAAAAGAAGTCAGGGCAGGAACTCAAAATCAAAGACCACAAGTGCTTACTGGCTTGCACTCCATGGCTTGCTCCGCCTGCTTCCTCATACACCCCAGGACCATTTTCCCAGGGGCAGCACACGCCTCGGTGGGCTGGGTTTTCCCACATCAGTCATTAATCAAGAGAATTCCCCACAGGCTTGCCTACTGACCAGTCTGAGGGAGTCCTTTTCTCAATTGAGGTTTCTTCTTCCCAGATAACCCTAGCTTGTGTCAAGTTGGCAGAAAAATCTAAATAAATAAAATAAGATCAAACCAGCACAGCCATTGTTGTGTGGCCTTTCCTGGGATATGGACAAACATCTGCTTACCCTAGATAGGACTCCACCAACAAGCTAAAGATGATTCGGCTCATGTACAGCCTGGTGAAGCAGTGAGTTTGAGGGGGCTACTTACAGAACTGTGAGTGGGGGAGCCCTTCCAGGAACATGGATAACTCAAAGGCCGGCCGAACGTTAGTGACCACTCAAAACCGCTGCATTCTGGAGCTCCCTGAACAAATGCAGGCCCCTCCCCTCAGTAGCAGTTAGAGTGTCTGTAACTTCCCGTTTGCCTTGTGAATCTTCTAAGGCTTAGGAACTCCATGAGTTTGTGAGTTTTGTTAACTTCCTGGGGTTTAATAAACTGCCCTCCAGAAAGATGTTTCAGTTCAGAGGAAATAGCTACACAGTAGCCATTTAGCCTAAAGTAGTTTCTTAGAATAAAGTTACAAATTTGTAATAGTAGAAAATAAGGGGAAATTAAACCTATGCTGCGTCATCTTCTAGTTCTGTTCTTAATAAGTTCTGCAGGTCAGTTTGCCCTCAGCATTCCTAAGCAGCACTGTGAAGCAGCTGTGCTCCCTGTCTGCTTCCTAGGATTTACTGTGTTAATAAATGATATTTTGTTAACCAAGGCTATTTGAGAGGACAGAAGGCATTAAATGAGATTACAGAGGAATCAGAGCTCTTCATAGACATTAAAGTGATCTTCCTAGGGTGCATATACAATGAAAATAGCATTGATAGTTTTTGCAAAAGAAACTAAGGAATAAGCCTAGATTCTCTTATTCCTTAAGGACATGGTCTGAGTATCTACTGTGTATCAAAACATGATTCTAGGTAACAGTTATGAAATCGACAATGTCGCAGACAAAAAAAAAATGCTCTGGAGAAGTTTCCACTTCAGGGTGGGCAGGCAGATAGCCTCAGGTGGTGGGGAACATGGAAAAAGCCAAATGGGGACAGGATAGGGTTCTGGGGAGGGGAGAGGTGAAGGAAGGCTTTGCTCCCTTCGTGTCATATCCACACTGGGGCGTGTAAATCAGCTTTTGCAAGGTCGTTTGTAACATAGCTACATGATAAATCACTGGTAGTCTTACACTCGGTGAGGGGCCAGCTTACAGCTGTCACCGATGGACAGCTACATTCCCAGGGACATCAGTGACTGCTACTTCTCCCTGCAAGTCTATGCCTCTCTATTTGGCTGGACGTCCAGCTTTTTGTAAGGCTCGGCTTGAAAAACATTTGTTTTAAGGGAAAGGGGAGAAGGAAAGCAAAACTGAAATCACTTTGGAATTATGCTTCTTAGAATCACATTTGCATGTATTTCTTGTGTTTTCTTTCACTTCTTTTCCCGTCCGATGATATCCATTCTGCTAGCGATAGGAACACTGTATTGTATTTTAAACATTCTTTTGAAGTGGCCATTGGAGGGAGAATATCTTCATAGTCAACTGGTTTTATCCCAAGGACATAGCCAAGCTGGGGGGATGTCCAAGAGAACACACCGCCATTACTTCTAGGGAGTCCAAGCCTCCAGCCAACCTCTTCTATTCTGTAAATGGTGCTCGGGCGCTCAGTGACCTTTTCCTCTCCTCACTAGATGCCAACACAAAGACGAAAGCGGGGCAAGTGACAAGCGATGCAGCCACACGCCAGGCTTAGCTGCTTCTTGTGCAACTTCAGATGCCACAAAGAGCTAAGATGCTTTCTGCACATTCAAGAGCATTCTGCAACTTCAGGAAAACCACGAGACACCTGAGGTGTCTGTCCAAGGACCAGTGATGAGCACGGTGTTCCTTCAATCAGCCTTGTCTGTTTGTTCTATGCCGGAGTACAAGCTACCCCAGAGTGTGTATCTCACTTTTGGGAGTGCCTGCGTGGTTGACGTAAGCACAGGAGTTCACACTACAGACTCTGGAGAACCAAGTGTCAACCTTTTGAATACTTCTTTATTTCTTACCAACTTGGCAGCTGCTAATGCAATAATGATGCCCAAATACGTGCATTTTATACCTTCTTAGAGTTAAACATGGCCTCTTTCCCAAAGATTTACTGAGAGCCAGGGGGGAGAGGGAGAGAGAGAGCAAGAGAGCAAGAGAGCCAGAGAGAGAGAGAGAGAGAGAGAGAGAGAGAGAGAGAGAGAGAGAGTTGGAAATTAATGCCAACAAGGCATTTCGTGGAGAATTCTGAAGAATGCCCAGCCCTGCTCTCTAAGGAGGCAGCAGGAGGTCTGGGGCAGAAATGTCTGAAGTCCAAGTGAGTCTTCCACTGGGCACACAGCAGGGCCAGCTGGCTGCTGCTCAGCTGACCTCCCGTGTTCTCACATCACCCCCAACCTCGTCAGGGGATAATCCTGAGTTCTGACGCCCTCAGCCAAGCCGAGTCTCATTTCCCTTGCCTTCTTCCCAACATAGAAACGACCCTGAACCTTGAGAGACTGTCAGTGCCTTGGTGGCTGAGAAGTGAATGTCTCTCCAAACCCAACTCTACAAAAATCAATGTGGAAGGCTGGGGATGTAGTGCAGTCTGAAGACTGCCTGCCTAGCATGCAGAAGGCTCTGGATTTGATACCTACAGTGTTGTGTTTCTTTAAACTCGGTAGCTGCCCCTTCAGAAACTGCTGTCCTAATCGGTAGCTATCAGTAGCTGTTGGGCCACCCTGGCAATAGCCCAGGCAGGAATTCTGTTCCCTCAGGCATCGGCTTTATCATGGCCACTATAGGGAACTTTACCTAGATCTCTATCCCTATATAGAACTCAGGATTCAAAGGTTGAGGTGAAATTCTGCTTGCTCAGAGAGCCCAAATACCAAATAGCTAACTTTCTCTCCTAGCTTGTGGCGCCCCCAAAACATGGCCATCCTGCTGCTCAGCCCCCACTTAAGAAGCCTAACTATACGTGGTTCCTCTTACTACTTCCTGTCAGCTAGTTACTGACAAGGATTAATTTTATTTAATCAAACAAATATAACATGCCTTTGCATCATTAAACAAATATTCCACAGCATAAACGAATGTACCATACCTTAAATTAATATTCCACAATACTACACCACTTAAACCTGTAATCCCCTCACTGGGGAGGTGGAGACAGGAGAATCGGGAATTTCAAGATGACTTGCAGCTGCACACGGAGTTAAAGGCCAGCCTTGGATGCATATGATCCTGCTTTAGAAATCAAAAGTCAGTATGCAAACCTAGAAGTAGGAGGGGCTGCTCCAGACATGATCCGTTTGAGCCAGGTTGTTTTGGTGACACTTTGTTCCACACACGGTGATGGCTTAAAAATCTAACCTTTCCTATCTTGTGGAATCCCAAGTACTGCAGATGGAGGTCAGTGCTTATTTTGGCTCAAGGCACCTGCCACCAGTAGCATACTATTGTAGTTAGCTCTGTGTCCTTGAGCAAATCATTCTGCTGTAGGATAATGCTTTTGTACATTGTAAAGATTTGTCACTTGTACTGGTTTAATAAAACACTAATTAGCCAGTAGCCAGACAGGAAGTATAGGTGGGACAACCAGACTAAGAATTCTGGGAAAAGGAAAGGCAAAGGCAGAGAGTCAGTCACCAGCCAGATGCAGAGGAAGCAAGATGAGAATGCCTCACTGAAAAATGTACCAATCCACATGACTAAATATAAACAGAATTATGGGTTAATTTAAATTGTAAGAGTTTAGTAATAATAAGCCTGAGCTAATGAGACAAACAGTAATGTAAACCTCTGTGTGTTTCTTTGGGACTGAACGGCTGCAGAATCAGGCAGGACAGAAAGTTCCATCTACATTATTCCTGTTAAGACCTCAGCTCAGGGATGTTACTCTTTTCTCTTTCCTCTGAAGACTTATTGTGGGAGCCTTCCAGGTAGTCCCCATGGTCCCAGAAGTGTGATGCTGGCCCAGTGGTGACTAGCCTATTGGTATGATTGTTTCTACCAAAAGCTCTACCTACCATGCCATATGTTACCCTCTGTCTCTGTAGCTTCCTCCCCTCTCACTTTCATATTTTTTCATATGTCACTGGACACTGATGATGTGAAAGACAACCCTAGGAATCCATTTTTGGTTGTGCCTCAAATTCACACCCCACTGGTCTCTGAACTTTAAAGGCCTAACACTTCACGGTGACCCTATCTAAATTGTCACAGTTTCACCTGATTGTTTTTATGCAAGAAATTCATGTACATTCTCACAAAAGGTCAGCTGGAGCAAGAGCAGGCCCCACCCCCTACTGGTGCCACCCAGGAACCTGGATGACGATGGTCTTCTTTCTATGCAGGTTCCTGTCTAGTGATCAGCATCCAGATGCTGTTGTCTTCTAGCCAGCAGCCCTAGAGTTGCCATTTGCCCAGCTGATTTCAGACAATTCACATCAGCACTTTCTCTAAGAACCAAATCCTATTTTGTTACCCTTCAGAAAAGCCTCTCGGGTAAACTAAAGCAGATCAACAGATCTGGAGCTTGACACCTCAAGCCAGCTCTTCCCCTTCACACCCACTGCCACCAGGGGAAGCTGTGCCTTGGCTCATGGTCTGCTTGCCCAAGGGCAGAGAACCCATGGCTTGTGATGGAAACATCCCATGGTGCTGGCCGTGAACTTGTTGTGCAACAAAGGATGAGTGAGAGAAGACATGTGAAGACTTTCTGTTGTCTGTTGTTTTATTTTGTTCTTTGGCTCTTTGGGGGGCCCACCACCCAGCTCCCAAATAAACACACAAAGCTATTTTCTTACTTATGAATGCCTGGCCATAGCTTGGCTTGTTTCTCGCCAGCTTTTTTTTTTAAATAATTTATTTTAACCTTATTTTATGTGCATTGGTGTAAAGCTACAGACAGTTGTGAGCTGCCATGTGGGTGCTGGGAATTGAACCCGGGTCCTCCGGAGGAGCAGCCAGTGCTCTTAACCGTTGGGCCATCTCTCCAACCCCCTCGCCAGCTTTTCTTAAATTATCCCATCTTCCTTTTGCCTCTGGGCTTTTACCTTTCTCTGTTTCTGTATATCTTTTCTTTCCTTCTTATTCCATGTCTGGCTGGGTGGCTGGCCCCTTCTTTTCTTGCTCCTTCTCTCACTCCTAGACCTTTCTTTTTCTCCTTCTATTTATCCTCTCTGCCTGCCAGCCCCACCTATCCTTTCTCCCAGCATTGCTATTGGCTCTCTTTATTAGACCAATCAGGTGTTTTAGACAGGCAAGTAACACAGCTTCACAGAATTAAACAAATGCAATATAAAAGAATACAGTATATCTTTGCATCATTAAACAAATGTTCCACAGCATAAACAAATGTAGCACACCTTAAAATAATATTCCACAACAACTCTCCCCACTCTGCCAAATTGTCCAGGACGCTTAGAAAACAGTCATGCTCAGAGCTGCAGTGTGCTCCGGAGGCAGAGGGCCCGTGGTTGAGATTCTGAATGGGTCTAACTTCTAGACGTCCATGTAGAAATGGCTTCAGAAGTGTGAACACTGCATTTGCTTTGCTTCCTCAGTGACACCCACTATTAGTAACATAGACCTAGGGAGGTCACTGTATATGACCAAAGACTCATCTTCACTCTAGGACTTGTAGTGTTGGTGGTGGTGTGCATGTCTGTGTATAGGTGTGTGTGTGTGTAGGGGGGGTGTATTGTGGCGGTGGTGAATCTATGTTAGTGTGTCTGTGTGTGCACTCTTTTGCAGGTGTGAATGCTAGTACCTGTGAATTGCTGTGTAGGCCAAACTGTCTGGCTCCAACCTTCTAGAGAGTCTCCTGTCTCTATCTTCTGGTTCCCATCTACTTAACTGATGTGCCCAGCTTTTACAGGGATTCTAGGGATGCAAATTTAAGTCCTGGACTTGAGTGGCAACTTCTTAGCCCATGTGAGACTTTTAATAGAATGAAAGTAATTGAGGAGGGGATCTAAATTGGGAGGAAAATTTTTAGAGAGAAATTATTTTAATTGTTATAGTGAAAGTCTAGTGTTATTTCTCCCTCTCTTCCTCCCTTTTGTAAATGTTCTACATACACATGTATGACTCATATCAAAACAGCTGAAAATTTCTGTTGCTTTGCTCATGGCTTTGGTTCATTGAAAAGTCTCTCTCAGAATTTTTATTTTCACACATGTCTCATTTAGTAAGTTACTTGGACCATGTGACACCTGTTTTGTGCTTCCCACTCAAGCACCCAGCAAATGTTACCAGAAACCAAAGAGGTGATCTTCTAGCCCTGCAACTTTAGCAGTCTCAAGAGGCCCGGGTGTGATTCCTTGACCCTCTTCCTCAGTCAAGAATGTAGCCTTGGCTTCAATTGTGTCAGCATGTAGGTGGAGGGTAGGGTTAATTAAGTTCTGAAATTTTCTCAGGGCTTTAGAAGGAATCTTGGTTATCCTAGGGCATGTCACAGTTATGCTGAGAGTCACTGCACCTGTCTACAGAGCAGACTAAGGAAACACACCCAGCCCAGGAGAGATCAGGAAATAATGCTCATCTTTGCTGCCAGTCAATTTCCAGCAGATAGCAACTGAACTGCCTCAGGAACTCATCTTCCAGAGTCACTGCTGACTTTCTCCTAGGAGTTCCATGCCGGTGAGTCAGGAGGCATAGACTCTACACCATTAGTGGTTTTGAAGTGATCTGGACCACTTCTGAAAGCAAATAAAATTATATAATCCTAATTTATATTGCACTTGCTCTCGTAGTTTGTAGGATTTGTTATACTACGGAAAATGTATGAAGTTCCAATATCACTGATGTTATGGGAAGTCAGGCTCTCAAGAGACCAAGCTGCACTGGGAGAAGAATTTGGTTCATTAGACCATGTGGTGATTTGAAAGAAAATGCCCGCCAAAGGGAGTGGTACTATTCAGAGGTGTAGCCTTATTAGAGAAGATGTGGTCTTGTTGGAGGAAATGTATCACTGTTGAGATAAGCAGTCTCATATGCTCAAGCCATGCCTAGTGTCTCAGTTCACTTCCTGTTACCTGCTGATCAAGATGTAGGATTCTTAGCTCCAGCACCATGTCTTCCTGCACTCTGCCATGCCCTGCCATGACAAGAATGGACTAAACTTCTTAACTGTAAGCCACCCTATTAAATGTCTTCCTTTGTAAGAGTTGCTGTGGTCATCTCTTTACAGCAATAGAAACAACAACTAAGATGGACTAGGTAACTCAACTGAGCTAGCTGGAGAGAGATTAGCTAATGCAAAGGCTTGGGAAGACACCTGTTTGTCCACTTCTCTCTGCTAACAGAGTTGTAAGACTAAGAAAAATCTGAGGACAAAAGAGCTTCCCAACAATGATTCTTGGCAAGAACATTTTACTATTTTTAAACATAAGGTTTCTGTACTAGTTTCATCAGCCGACTATTCATCAATGAATAGCCAAAACCCAACATCTTTTCAAAATGTAAACAGGAATCAATGAGCTTTTGTTTTCTTGTTTGATTTGTTTTGTTTTGTGATTGTTGTTGTCGTTGTTGCTTTTGTTTGGTCAAAGCCTTGCCAAGTAGCCAAGAAGCTCAAGCTAGCCTCCTTTTCAGGGCAGTCCTTGCCTCAACCTTCAACGCACTGAGATCACAGATGCCTGCTACCATGCCTGATGTGGATCTTTATTTGAGCAGATGCCTGGGTAAGGATTCCTTGGACCTTTGAAGACTACTTTTAAAATTAGCTTCCCTGGTACTATTGTTTTCAAGTTTCAGTAAGTGAACACCTCCCACGTGGCATGTGGCTTTCCGAGCGTTCTTCTGAGTTGACTGAGTGTCGGTCTCACGGCCTGGATTTAGGGTATAAAATAATTACACTGAAGATGGTGTAGCAGTCAGGGGACAGAGGCCAGTAGTGGCTGGAAAGGCTGCCCTGGATCTCAGATGGAACAGACCTGCACACTTCTGTTTGCTTGTCAATGAAAGAATCCAATACTCCACACCCAGAGAGGTGCCAGGATTTTAATTCTGGCTCTGCCATCTTGAATAAATTTTTACCTATTAGAACCTCATTTTTCTGTGAGGAAGTGATAATGTATTTATCTCCCAGGGATACTGGCACAAAAAAAGTTCTTAGTACACAGACTTGTTGTCATTTCTTAAAGTAAGTTAGTTCTCCTCTATATATATTTCAAGACCCCCAACTTTCCCCCAAGCCAAATACCCTCAAGGTTCAACCCCAGGATTAGTGACTCATCTCTGTGAGCTCAGTCCTGAGTTGTTTACTGTGCATACATTGTCCAGGATGCTGTGACCAAACTCCTCCATGGAAAACAGATATCCAGAAAAATATCAGAGCTGCATAAGTGGTAAGCAAGACAATGTCTTCATTGTCAATATTTCCAACCCGCCATAGCACTTCATAGTCTCTTTGTGACCACACACTTTAAAAATCTCCCTTCAGCTCTCTAGCAACTCAGATGAAACATATAAAGTCTTTACATCCATGGTTCTTATTTACACAGAGTTAAAAAAGTATGTAGTAGACTGTGTGACCAGCTTACTTATTGTTAGAAAATATTTTCTCTTGCCTCAAAAGCCTTTACTTTTTCCTTCCCTGAAATCACTCAAAATGAGAGGACGTATTTTAATTTTTTTTTAAATTTTACTTGGATTCTTTCCTAAATTGTATGTGATGCACCAATAACTGGAGCCTGTTTATTTTATATTTATGCAAATAAATCAGGAAAGGCAGGTTACAGATCAGAAAGAAGATTTAAGTAAGGTAGAACAAAGCCCTTATAATTCTATCCAAAAGGCAGAGTTATATGCTATTTTCATGGTATTAAGGGATTTTAAAGAACCTCTCAATATAGTAACTGATTCACAATATGCAGAAAGAGTTGTCTTGCATATTAAAACTGCTGAATTTATACCAGATAATAAAGAATTGACTTCATTATTCATTCAGATTCAAGATATAATCCACAGAGGTGACAATCATACAGGTGTTAAGGAAACCTTGTAAGGGTTGGGGCAGGATTCTGTTCTTATTATATTTTTGATTGTGAGCCTAGCCTTTAAAGGCTGAGCCATCTCTCCAGCCCTGTTCTTATTTTTGTAGGAAAAGACTCATCTTCAAACAGTCAAGAGCCCCTGGGTGTTTGGATGCCTAAAGAGGAAAAGATAACTATCCAGAAAGGATCACTGGATAAAGAGGAATATGATTTATGAGGACAGGTCATCTGCAGAGTAAAATTTTGTTCTCTGTACATATATATTTATGTCTACGGACCAGTAGAATTATACTCTCACTTAAAAATCAAAGCTGGCTTTGGAGTTAGACAATGGCTGTTATTCTCTAAATCCAAGCATGTTGTTAAGAGAAAAATTCAGAGTTTCTGTCTCATGTCAGGAGCTACCTGGTATGGGATAGAAAGAAGAAAAAATTTAGGAAAAGTTTTACTTTTCTCCATACCTATTTTGTCTATATTGTATCTTTCATTAAATATTTGTCTTTATGAATTATATTTAAGTTTTCTACAATGGGCAGTAGGTTTTCCTGCAGTAATCTTTGAAGTTTCCAGGAAGAAGATGGGGCCCCACAACAATGGCTCTACAGGTTGATAGGATGTCATGATGTTGATAGTGCTACTTTAAGACTGGTTTGGGGTACCAGCTGCTCAAGATGGGCATTTCCCGTGAAAAATCAAATTGTAACTTTTATGTAGGTCTCTCCTGTCTGGTTCATGACAGCACACATCTGAACCGAGCTGCTGGGCCAGGGAGTACATACCTTGCTTCCAACACAGACAAGGCTCCATCCGGTGACGGAGAGCTAAGACCAGAGTTGGGTAGGGCTAGATCTGAAGGCCAGTTCTTAGGTTTACACCTTGGTTTCCTGTCTGTGCAGTGTGGCTAATAAAAAGATCTGTGTTAGGCTCACAGGACTTTGGGGGGTCTTGGGAGGGAGGGCACTTGACTGGGCCACAATAATACTGCTCCACCAAGATCTCTAGAGGGTGCTATTATTAGACCCCACTGGAGGCAGACCTGGAGCTGGTCTCATCCCCCCCACACCTCACATCAAGTGGAGCCCCCTGATGGGAAACAGTGATTCCAAATCCTCCAAACTTTTTGGGCTGCACCATGCAGAGCAGCCTCCCCCCCACCTCCCGTTTCAATGGCACCTTTAAAGAATGACTCAGGCGGTTGGTTGACGTATCATGATCACGTCTGGAGGTTAAACAGCCACTCATCTATGAATGCTCATCACACAGTTAAATATTCTTGAATTTTCCTGTTCTCTCAGAACATATTCTATGTGTTTAATAGTCCCTCGGGGAGCACCAGGTGCTTTGGTCCCGCAGACAGGGCCAGTTGTGTCAAACCTCTGCATCTGTCAGGGTTCTCTGTGTGACGAATAATTGCCTGATTTCCATTTGAAAGTGCAGCCCTGACATTGAGGCCACAGAAACCCACCAGGGATAAGAATGGCTTCCTGACACCTCCGAGAGAGACGGGAGTGGGGAGAAGAAGCACGTGTTCCTTCAAATGAACGCTTGCCTTCCTAGGGGCCAGGCCTGACTGTACAGCTGCAGATGAGTGGCTCCCGGGGAACAAACCAAACAGAATAAAGAAAGCCACAGATTAGCACGAGTCTGTCGCAGCCAGATGGTCCTCTGCGGAGGACAAGTTCCTCCGCTTGCTTTCTCGGGCTCTCTGCGGAACGGACAGACGACAATGATCTCACCCTCAGCTAGGCAACCAGCGAGTGGCTCCTTTTCTTTCTCACACAACTTGAGCTGAAGGAAAAGTTGGAAGTGAAAGAAAAAGACCAGGAAGGGACAGGGAAGCCAGAAGCCTGGGAAGAATGAATAAGTCTTAGCTCAGGAGACAGATAAGACACCAAGCCTGACTGGAGTATCAGGAATTGGCATCGGCTGGGCACAAAGAGGGCCCTTGGAGGAGAAAGCAACAGACAGGGGCCCCAGCAGACTGCCCTCTCCTCCTCAATGCCCGAGAACTTCGCCTCTACCATCCAGGACTGTTGTGGTATGCAGGACAGTGGGAGCAGGGGTGTTGTGGCTCTTAGAAACCTGGGTTTGAGTTCCATGCCCCTGCAGTGGAGAGTGTTTTCAACCTTGTATTTAGGAAACTGTCACCTCCCTCTGTGGCTAGAGGCCAATGAGTCTGTCAGTCTTCGGTCTGAGGACCAGCCATCTGCCGCCATCTGGATAGGCCATGCCTGGGAGAGGTGCCCTGAAGTGGTAGAAGCTAAGAGGGGTCTGTACAAGGCAAGGTTATGGGGTAAAATGATCCTGTCAAGCTGTAGCTGTAGCAGAAAGTTCCCTGGAACCTTCTGCTCTGGGAAGGGTTCGACCTAGAGTCATGCTGTCCAGCAAGCAAATCATTCATCGCTCATCAGCAAGTCTCTCATTGGAGTGACAGCCCAGGTCTGCTGGTGGCCATGAAGCAGACTACCAGATGCTTGCATGAGAACACAGCATGTACATACAGGTGTGTGCAGGGACATAGACCTTCCCTGAGCTAATTGGTTCAGTAAGAGTTCATACCACTCCTGGATTCTGGGGCCTCACCAAATGAAGGTGCACTGGAGGTGTGAGAAGCCCTGTGAGTCTATTATCAGCCTGGCCAAGCTTCCCAAGTGTGGTGGATTGAACGAGAATGGCCCTCCTTCCCCATGTGCCAGTGATGGACTCGTACATCTCTGGTACCGGAAACCCCAAATAAACCCTCCCTTCTATAAGTCACCTTGGTCATGGTGTTTTAACAAAGAATAGAAAGGTAACAACACACCCAACACTGGGAAGATCGCCTCTAGCAGTGTTTAATAGGATAAATGGCGGCTCCCGGGTGACGTGTGGAGCATCCGGAAAGTAAAATGACTTCCTTTCACTGGCCCAGTGCCTTCCCCAGCCCGGCTGTCTTAGTGGGTAACGGTTTAGAAACTGCAGGGTCTGGGCCTCTCTTCTCCGGCTTTTCTTCCTTTCCCCTCTTGCTTCCAGTTAAATGGCATGCTGGAACCAAGATCAGGGTGTCCCGTGAAGATGGACCCTAGGACACCAATTCAGAGGCAGAGATTGGGAAGCCATGGAGCTGAGAGCAAGCAAACAGAAACAGACACAGGCCAAGTCAATATCTAGAACAGATACAGCTCCAGCCCGTTTGTGGCTGGCCGTGACACATTTCTACAAAGCATTTTCCAAACCTCGCAGAAAGAGATGCAGTCGGAAACATTTTGGACTTCCAAATTATTCTAAGTTAATTGTCTTCACTGCCATTGATGAAAAGAAATGAGCCACATAGGTTCGCTTTTTTTCCTGATCACAAAACAACACAGAAGACAGACGGCTCGGGACCACTAGCAGGGAAACTTGTCTTGGTCTGATCTGGCAGTGGCTGGCCCTTGGCTGCATCCGTGGAGTCTGGCTCTGCCACAGGGCTCTCAGCAGGTGTGACTTCATCAGACACTGAAGCAAGACAGAAGTGTCAGTGGACAACGCTTCCAGCTGGTTTCCCTGCAGGGGGAAACTATTGGAGCCAGGTTCCTGGAAACACAATGTGGCCCCACTCAGTACAATAAGGTCTTCCCAGCTGCAATAGCTACACCCCCACTCCTCTCCGTAATTTTGCTCTGCTATGCTGTGCTGAAAATGTCATCATAAATCTTTACCTCTGCACCACTCACGTGCCCTTGCTGGCGTGCGACTGTCTATGTGCTCTGAACAGCAAGGCCACAGGGGATGGGGTGTTCAGACCTGGGGCTGTGCACTGGGGTGTGTGGCCCTGCTTGCCTGTGACTGCCATGGTATTTACTCTCTGGGTCTTGTGTTCATCTGTAAAATGGGAGAAACTAATAATTAAAGTGAGGACCTATATCAAGTGATTAACACAATGTCCCACGTGGAGAGAAAACTCCAACAGCCAATTTGTCTACCTGTGGGAGGCCAGAGGGCAGGCTGGGGACACAGCAGCCTCTGGGAGGTGAGCCAGGAGAGGAGGTGGGGGTGGGGTTAGAGAACTCTGGCTATAGGAGTTGTCTCTCAGGCTCTCTCTCCTCCTAACTAAGTCATCTCCATTTTCTTTTCTATGATAATCATTGTTCTGGACACACTTAAGTTTAAAAAGTCTCCTGTGTTGTACAGAGACTCATATCCTTCTAACATCCTAGAAAGCAATCAGATAAATCTGCTCTCCCTCCCCAAATTTGTGAGTAGGCTTCTGTGGCCTGGGGTAGGGCTTCGCAAATCTGCCTCGTGGTCAGTTTTGTTTAAGATCTGAAGAGGATTAGGCAGGTTCCAGCAGGGCCAGACTGTGACAAGCCTTGTTTGATAAAGTCTTCAGTGAATATGAGGTGAGTCAAAAGTCTGGGACCTATCTCCAGTCATATGCCCTCAGATCCAGAATTAAAGAAGACCCAAACAGGCAGAGCCTGCCTTGGGGCAGCTCAAGTAGGCAAGTTATGTCTAGAATTTAAAACGGGGAGTGTAAAGTGACAAGAAATCAAGGTCCATAGAACTCTCAAATGCACACAACTTTTTCGCATATGGCATATCCTTATAGAATGTGGCCCAAGTGGCGTGGCTGAGTATAGGTTCCCCTAGTTAAAGTTCATCTGATAGTCTAGCATTCCCCTCTCCCCCAGTACTCGGCCTGCATGAAGGCAATGCTCAGCCGCCAATTGTTACCTATTCAAGTCTTAGGGCTGACTGATTTTCTTTTGTTTTGCTAATTTTATCATTCTTATTACCCCTTATTTATTTCACTTTTAATTATGGAGTTTATTGAACTACTAGGTTTCTTGGAAATCTGATAATTATAATTTTAAAAGTGATTAAATTTTTCAGAAATGGACCGTGCAAGTTGAATGGCGAGAGAGTGTGTTTGAAAGGTTTCACTTTCATGCTAGTACCACAGTGCAGAGATGCAGGACACAAACTGAATGGTTTTTGTTTGTTTGTTCATTTGTTTTGTGGGTTTGCTACTGAAAACACTCGGGGTTTAGAAGATGGCTCAGTGGGGGAAGGTTGCTTAAGTGTGAGGATTAGAACTCGAATCCCCAGAAGCCCCATAGCAACTGTAAAGGTTGGTGGGTTTGACAGTTTCCCTGTAAACCCAGCACAAAGGCTGGAGGTGGAGACAGAGGATCTCACAGCAAGATGGCTATCTGGACTCTGAAACACCTGGCTTCACATTTGGTGAGAGACCCTGCCTCAATATATAGAGGCGAAGAATCTGAGGCCAACCTCAGGCCTCCATACATGTGTTCTCTCTCTCTGTCTCTGTCTGTCTGTCTGTCTGTCTGTCTGTCT
>NW_004949195.1:1014632-1017420 GCF_000317375.1 Microtus ochrogaster
CACACACACACACACACACACACACACAGCACCCTCCTTACCACCACCTTCCAAAGAAAGACATGGGTTTGGGAAGAGTCTTAGTTGTACAGCAGTGTTCCTCTGTCCCGTCCTCCATCATTGGCTTTGAGAAACTCCATCTGACTGTACGGAGATGGCAATGGCCACCATGGGAAAATGCCCAGGCCCCCTGAGGTTACCATGCCCCTTAGGAAGCAGGACCTTCCCAGATGTTTCCTGGGAACTCCAAGGTTTTTCATTGCTGCTGGAGGCCTTGCCACTGTCCTTCATGGACCAGGGGCGACCCAAGAGACAGAAATGCCTTGACCTAGAGCCTATGAGGCTTATGGCAGGCAATCCAAGACTGCTAGGAAGGAAGTGGCCGTGGTGAGGGCCGTGTGTGAAAAGCGAAGAGATGGATCCCATTTGAGGACCCTGCACAGCACTGTGCTCTTTATCTGCATGGTGCTCCCTAGCTCAAGGGGCTCAGGGAGGAGGCTGGCCTCTGCCCAGAGGAAGGAATATGCCAGAAGAACCTGCCAGCAGAGAGGGTTGGAAGAGCAGTTGCTTACATATCTAAGTCAACAAATCCCAGTTTCTCTCTGGAAAGCACTGGGTGGGGAGGGGGGGTGTCTCTGCATGTGAGTGGCACAGACCAGTGCAGTTTCAGTCAGACCTGGAAGGCTTCTTCCCTGCCCTTGTACCTCTCACTATGACGCCCCAACTCCCATCACTTCACTTACTTCAAACACCAACAATAAAGAGGAATGGCAAAAATAACCTCTGTACTATGAGAATGGCATGACGGAAGGGAGGGAGGGATGGATGGAAGAAGGGAGGGAGGTTGTTTGTAGCAAAGGTGCCAGAGTCTAGAAATGGAGACCCGAACACCTATGAGCATTGGTCCTGGTGACTTAAGTCAGGGTTTCCTATAGTTTTTTATTAGACCCTTCCATCTCAGTGTCTCCACCTGGATAACAGCCTAAACCAACCTCAGCTCCCAGGGATGTTCAGCTGAACCGAAACTAGAACAAAAGGCCGTGAAAGTCGATCTTAAAGTTCTGCCAACGGCCATCTCGTCGTTGGAACCACAACACTTTTAAAGAGAGGGGCTATATTCTGTGTGTCCCCAAGAGTCACCTTGCATATCAGCTATTTGAACAAGAAGTTCCTGGGTTGAGAACTTTGCGTTTGGGGTGCTCCAGAGCAGCTGGAGATCAGCAAGTGTCAGACTGAACCCATTTCCTTGTCTTGCTTTCTTCAAAGGTAACAGGAATTGCCCCTGCTATAGAATTTCCTCTCAGACCAGCATTTTCATCTTAATCAGGGCAGCAGCTGTAGGAGATGGATCAAGTCTGCTTTGCAGCACCAGGAACCTCACTGTTGGATTCTAGTTTCTGTTTTGGGTACCACAAGCAAAACAGTGGCTTTTTGGTCCAACTCAGCACCAGGTTATTTTCTCCAAAGTCCCACTGTCTTGTTATCCTTCAAGTGAGTTATGATTTTTATCCCTCTTTCCAATTGGAAGGTTCTAGTGTGTGTGGAAAGCCTGCTCAGGAGCCTCTGCTAGGGTGAAGAGGCAGGGGAAGCACTCAGAGTAATTTCCTAGCACAGGAGCATCTGTGGGAAAGCTCATTGCTTGGATACATAAGTACCATGGAAACTGATGCAGGTGAGAATTTGCCTAAGGATGTGAGCATCCAGGGAAAGATTGCTGAGCTGATCATTGCAGGTGCCCACTGCTTAGATGGTAGCAGCATCGTGGAAGGTGGGATGCTGCCACGTGCATGGTATCAGCATTGTGGAGGGTGGGATGCTGCCACGTGGATGGTAGCGGCATTGTGGAGGGTGGGATGCTGCAAGGGATGGTATCAGCATCGTGGAGTGTGGCATGCTACCACGTGGATGGCAGCAGCATCTTGTAGGGTGGGATGCTGCCACATTTGACACCTCTGCAGAGCTCAGTGAGGAACATCCGGCACCGAGGACAAGTCTTGTGGATGTGCTTACCTTTCTGATTGGTGACAACTGTAGGTCGTCCCATGATCTCATCCTCCGTGGCATTCAGATTCTGGACCAGAAAGTACGTGGTCATTTTGCCTTTCCCTTTCACTTCGATCTCTCCTCTCTTGACAATTTCAAACCCTTTGTTTTCCAGGGCTCTATACAGAGAAAAACAAAATGTGCCAAATAGCAAAGATCACAGACAAGTCCTAGACCCACAGCAGAAGAGGGAGGATCTGAGGTGACATCCTCGAGAGCCTGTTAGGACATCAGGGTGAGGGACTCCATGGGGAAGGAGGGAGGCAGGAAGTGCCAGTGTTCTGATTAGGGTACCAAAGGCTGGGAGTGGCTACAGGGGACCCACACACCTTGTTTCTCCCTCACTGTTTGATCTTTACTCCCCAGCACCCTAGTTTTCTCTAAATCCTTGTTCAAGTTCCAGCTTGAGCATCTCCATAAAACCTTTCTAGATACAGACCCTTCCCAACCTCCCGCAGCCCATGCTCCAGTTCTACTGGTGGGGGAGTAAAATGGTCAGAGTGGAGTCTGCACATCACCCAGCTCTTCCTGGCCTGCTCAGAGCTGAAGCAAGCTGTTAGCTGTTTTTTCCTTTCTTTTGCTTCTAAGCCTCAATATCAGATTTTCCCCCTTACTCTACTTTTATTGAAAATATTTTTTTTCTACAATATATGGGCTGGAGAGATGGCTCAGTGGTTAAGAGCATTGCCTGCTCTTCCAAAGGTCCTGAGTTCAATTCCCAGCAACCACATGGTGGCTCACAACC
>NW_004949195.1:1017553-1051872 GCF_000317375.1 Microtus ochrogaster
CCCTCCTTCATCTCCTACAAAACCATTCCCACCCATCCAACTCCAAGCCTTCTTTCTCTCCTTCTCTTTCTTTAGGAAACAGGGAAATTAAATCCAACAACAAAAAATTTACCGGAATTCTTTTTTAAAGGTGTTTCGTGTAAATAAGAGTGGCATTGGTTTTTCTTCATGGAGCAGCTTAACAGCGAAGGAGCTGACCTACCGGTACGAAGGAGCCTAATCTAAGTGTGGCTTTTCCTAACAGCTCGAGAAATAGTGCCATTTGGTGCACACTTTCATGTGTGTTCTATTTCAATCACAACCATGAATTCTCTTTCTTCCCCTACTAAACCAAGTCGACAAGATTTTTCTGGGAAAGACCAGAGAGTGACTGTTTCAGGCATTGTGAGGCACAGTCTCTGTCATGACTGCCTGACTCTGCCACTCACAGAGACATCAGTCATGGACGATGTGGAAAGAAAAGCAAATGTCTTATATCAGAGAGACCTCACCGCTGAATTCTAGCTCTGCTTGGGTACCACAAACCAAACAGTCACCCCATCAGCCAGCTCAGCAGTGGGTGATTTTCCCAAAGTCTCACTTTCTTGTCCAATAAAACTATTTCCAAAACCAGGCAACAGTTTGGATTTGGCCTGGGGGTTATAGAAAAAACAAGGTATGGTAGAGGCCCCTCCCCACTTCCTGTCTGTAAGCCAGCAAAGCACAGGAGAAGAAACATCAACCTCTTTCCTGTCCTTTCCATGCTGGGGGGCAGTCAGATGGCTTGGGGAATCTGGAAGGACAGTGAAGCCAGGGGTAAACCGATGGCCAACCTGTAGGCCGTGGGGCTCAGATGCACTTTGTTGGGAAGCCCGTGACTTTCCATCCTAGAGGCTGTGTTGACAGTGTCACCAAACAAACAGTACCGAGGCATCTTGTCTCCCACAACACCTGCTAAGACTGGTCCCGTGTGGATTCCCACTCTGATCTGCGCAGAGAGAACGTCACTGAGAAGAGAACTTTGAATCTTCTTGTCTTTACTCTGAAGGCACGGTTTAGCTAAGATGAAAGAAAACACACCTACCGAAGTGGTTAGCTCCACAAGGTTTGTCAAGTGCACGTTGTGCTGCAATCACAAGGTGATACCTTGTGTTATAAAGTAAATACATATTTAATTTTTTGCCAAACCAAAACTGCCCCGAGTTTTCCAAGGTTGATTCTCCAGTTCTCCATTCGTATCCGTAACGGTACACACCTCCGCTGAGCTCTGAGCTATCAGGGACATGCTAGGCATGCATTTGCCCAAGTAGAAATATCTGCTCAGTAAAGCCAAGTCACCTGAAGTGATGTTTGAGCCAAAAAAGCAGGAATTACAAACAAGGAGCCCTCAGCACCATCCTATTACAAAGAAGAGTATCCATGAGTCCCAGGAAAATCTCAGAACAAACAGCCTGCCCTGGAGCCTGGGGGAGCTGAGCCCTCTTCCAGGCTTTCCTGCTTAGGAGCATAAGCAAGAGAAGAAAGGACTTTGATAGAGGATGCAATGTCAACGGTGTCGCATACCACAAGTCCACCCGAGCAGAACAGAGCTTTACTCTCGTGTGTTATATTTTGTCTCAAGTGAAGTGCTCCTTTGCTCCCTACCTGGATGGGCTCTCCAGTGACAGGATTCATCACTTCTTCTGCAGAAATTCTCATCCCCAAAGCAAAATTAGCGACTCTCTGGGCATGGCTCTCAACAGGCACTGGTACTCCGCCTACCACCATGTAAGCATCACCGATTGTTTCCACCTGCCAGGGCAAACATAGAATAAAATAAAATAAAAAAAATAAAGTGTTCAGGGAGTTTCCTTCATGTCCCATCCAAACACCTGTATGTGCTCACTGACGACAAGCTATTGATTCTTTGCTGGGGAATGAGGAGTAGAAAGGAGAAGGAACACACGGTGGCCCAGAGATCTTTCTGATTTTATTTTGTTTTACTTTTGGTACCAGGGATGGAACCCAGGATCTCACATGGCTAGGCAAGCTATATCCCCAACCTCCTTTCTGGTTTTAGTGAAAATGAGTCCCAGAGACTCATTTTCATGTAATGTGGTTTTGTTTGTGTTTTAACAAATAAAGCTTGCCTTAGATCAGAGGGCAGATCTAAGCCACTAGAGGCCAGAGAGTGGTGACACACACCTTTAATCCTAGGACTCAAGAGACAGAGGCAGAGGGATCTCTGTGAGTTCAAGGCCACCCTGGGTTACAGGAGACTGACTATGTCTAAAAGAGAAACAGCTCACACAAAGGTGATCACAGCATTTGGGATCATACAGCTTTGTTTAGAATTGTTTGTTTGAATTTGTTTAAGATATATATTTTTCTCTGCTCCCCATTTTTCCTCCCCCCTCACCTTCTACCTTCTCCTATGATCCCTATGCTCCCAATTTACTCAGGAGATCTTGTCTTTTTCTACTTCCCATGTACATTAGATCCATGTATGTCTCTTTTAGGGTCCTCCTTGTTGTCTAGGTTCTCTGGGGTTTTGAATTGTAGGCTGGTTTTTCTTTGCTTTATGTCTAAAAGCCACTTATGAGTGAGTACATATTAGTCTTTCTGGGTCTGGGTTACCACACTCAATTTGGTGTTTTCTAGATCCATCTATTTGCCCACAAATTTCAAGATGTCATTATTTTTCTCCGCTGTGTAGTATTCCATCATGTTAATATACCACATCTTCTTTATGCATGCTTTGGTGGAGGGTCATTTAGGTTGTTTCCAAGTTCTAATTATTATAAATAATGCTGCTATGACCATAATTGGGAACATGTCCTTGTGGTATGATTGAGCATCATTTGGGTATATACCCAAAAGTGGTATTGCTGGGTCTTGAGATAGATTGTTTCCTAATTTTCTGAGAAATTGCTATGCTGATTTCCAAAGCAGTTGTACCAGCTTGCACTCCCACCAGCAATGCAGAAGTGTTCCCTTTACCCAATATCCTCTCCAGCATAAGCTGTTATCAGTGTTTTTGATCTTGGCCATTCTTACAGGTATAAGATAGAATCTCCGAGTTGTTTTAATTTGCATTTCTCTGATGGCTAAGGATGTTGAGAATTTTCTTAAGTATCTTTCAGCCATTTTAGATCCATCTGTTGAGAATTCTCTGTTTAGGTCCATTCCATAATTTTTATGGTATTATTTGTTCTTTTGATGACCAATTTCTTGAGTTCTTTGTATATTTTGGAGATCAGACCTCTGTCTAATGCGGGGTTAGTGAAGATCTTTTCCCATTCTGAAAACTGTCATTTTGTCTTGTTGACAGTGTCCTTTGCTTTACAGAAGCTTTTTAGTTTCAGGAGGTCCATTTATTAATTGTTTCTCTCAGTGTCTGTGCTGCTGGGGTTATATTTAGGAAGTGGTCTCCTGTGACAGTACGTTCAAGTGTACTTCCTACTTTCTCTTCTATGAGGTTCAGTGTGGTTGGTTTTATGTTGAGGTCTTTGATTCATTTGGACTTGAGTTTTGTGCATAGTGATAGATATGGGTCTATGTTCATTCTTCTACATGTTGATATCTAGTTATGCCAGCACCATTTGTTGAATATGTTTTTTTTCCATTTTCCATTTTTTTCTTCTTTGTTAAAAAATCAAGTGTTTGTTGGTGTGTGGCTTGATATCTAGGTCTTCAATTCAGTTCCATTGGTCCTCCTGTCTGTTCTTATGACAATACCAGGCTGTTTTCAGTACTATAGCTCTGTAGTAGAGTTTGAAGTCAGGGAGTACGATGCCTCCAGAAGTTCCTTTATTGTACAGAACTGTTTTGGCTGTCTTGGGTTTTTTGCTTTTTTAAATGAAACTGAGTGATTTTTTTTGAGGTTTGTGAAGAACTTTTCTGGGATTTTGCTGGGCATTGCATTGAATCTGTAGATTGCTTTTGGTAATATTTTTATTTTTACTATGTTAATTCTACCTACCCAAGAGCATGGGAGATCTTTCCATTTTCTGGGTCTTCTTCAGTTTCTTTTTCCAAAGATTTAAATTTAATGCCAGCACTAGGGATATAGAGACAGGAAGGGCAGAGAGGGGAATATAAGGTGGGAGGAGACAGGAGCTCAGTGCACTCTGAGGATGAAGTCTGAGAAGACTGTCTGAGGACAGGATCATCCCTTGTGTCTGAGCATTGGTAGAGGTAAAATATCTCTCTAGTGGCTGGCTGCACTGCTTCTGTTATCTGTCAGCTTTCACCCCAATATCTGACTCCAGGTTTTATTTATTAAGATCAATTAAAATTCATACCACACAGAGAAGATGAAGTTCCTAGGTAGTCACATGATGTTCTATATCAGATGATGAATTATGTGGCTGAAACTCTGCTGAGCAGGAGACCAATGCCTGGGACAGTGATGATTGCTGCCCCTGAGTACCAAAGCACTGCCTGAGCACGGGCATTCTAACGGGATTCCTATGTACTTCTCAATCCCTGTGTGCCTCTCCTTCTCAGACTGGTGTAGATGCAGGAAGGAAAGACAGGCTCAAGTGCTTCCCTCCTGGCCTGATTTCAGAAGCAAGCAAGCAAGCACGCGCGCGCGCGCGCGCACACACACACACACACACACACACACTTACTTTGTAGACCTCATGAACACTGGTTAGCCTGTCAAACTTGGAGTACATTGTGTTCAGCATGTTCACTATTTGGATAGGTTCACAGGCCACACAGATGTTGGTAAATGTTACCACATCACTGAAAAGGATTGTACACGTTTCAAATTCTCCTGCAACAGAAATGAGGTCAGCGGTAGCCAAGGGTCCAGAATAATAATTCTACGAATTTTTAATCCAATGTCTTTTGAAGACCAAGCCTGCCTGCCCCCTCGGGGAAAGCAGCTGACGTCATCCCCTCTTCCCCATCTAGTCAACAGATATGAGCACATACATTGGGTCCCGACTGTGAGACAGCCTTTGTTCCACAAGACTCATATTGCATGAAATAAGCAGAAGGAGCCCTGGGTCTTAGGGAGTTCCCCAGCTAGTGCTGGAGGCAGGAATTTGAGTTAGCAAATGCTCCCCTGAGAAGTGAAAGTGCTGTGGGTTGAGAGAAACGGCCCCTTTGATCCAAAAGTGGAGCCTGAACTACAGAGATGCCAGTATTGGGTCTGGAGGAGTCTGTCTTGGCACAGTGGCATAGCTGCCACATTCTCCTATTTCTCTCTCTCTCTCTCTCTCTCTCTCTCTCTCTCTCTCTCTCTCTCTCTCTCTCTCTCTCTCTCTCTCTCTCTCTCTCTCTCTCTCTCTCCTACCCTGGCTTCCATTTACACTAATTTCCACATGGCAGACAATGATCTTGCTAATTAAGAGTCACTTTTTTATCCTTGGTATACCTACAAATGGGACCATTCTCCATCTGTACCGCCTCTGACCTTATTTATGTCCCCATGACTCCTGGTTTACATGGGTTATCTCAGCCCAGGGAGCGCCTCCTGCCTTGGAGCCTGCTGTCTCCTTGCGCGATGTACACTTTTCATCTCAGTGAGAACTAGGGTGGAGACTTCCTGTTACCTGCTGCATGCTAGCTAGTGTGGACTAAGTCGACTGCCGAACCCCGGAACACAGTGGGGAGTGGGGGGCTTCCGCATGGTTTATCTGCATGGCACTAGTCTCCCTTCACGTGACTCTACTGATCATGCTTCTGTTCTTCTCAGCCTTCTCCCTTTTTATTTTTTTAATTTTTTTCTGGTCAATGGAACCAATTTTCTGAGTCCTAGTTTGCATCCATGTTGCAGTCATGAAACAGTGACTAAAACCAGGGTGGGAAGAAAGGGTTGGTTGCTTCCTCATACAAGCCCCAGTTAACGATCGATCTCGAGGAAAGCTGAGGCAGGCACGGAAGCAGGAACTGAAGCAGAGACCATGGAGGAACTGCTTGCCCACTTGCTTCCAGGCTCATGTTGAGCAACCTTTCTGATACAACTTAGGACCCATGCTCAGAGGTGACACCACCCACAGGGAGCTAGGCCACCCTCTATCAACCAAGAAAACACCCCACAGACATGCCACGAGCCAATCTGATGGAGGCAATTCACCGTCCATCAATCAACAATCAAGAAAACACCCCACAGACATGCCACAAGCCAATCTGATGGAGGCAATTCCTCAACTGAGGTTCTCTCCTCCCAGATAACTCTAGCTTGTATCAGCTTGACAGAAACTAACCAGATGATCTTACGTCATCCACAGAGCCTAATAGATTGTAGACCTATGTAGTTCTATGCTAGAACTTTCCCTCCAGGTCTGTCTATAACTCTAACACTTGCTGCTCTTGTTAGGTGAAGTCCTGCTGCAATCTCACTCTCGACATTTCTAAACCGACCTGACTGCCATTGCCTCGGGCCTGATGTTCTTTCTGGCGTGCGTGCGTGCGTGCGTGCGTGCGTGTGTGTGTGTGTGTGTGTGTGTGTGTGTGTGCTGCATAGACATGAGAGTTCATATACCTGAGCCCACAGAAGAAGGAATGTATACCTTCCTCTCTGCTCCCTGACTAACTCTGTCTTGAAACAAGGTCGCTTACTGAGCCAGAAGCTCGCCTTTTTAGCTAGGCTGGCTGGCCAGGAAGCTCTTGCATCTACCTGTCTCCGCCTCCTCCAACCCCAGTGCTGGGGTTTTAGGTACATGCTTTTCATGTGGATGCTCACAATTGGAACTCCGCTTCTCTCACTGTATCAAGCTTCTGTGTGCTCACGTGTTGCTTTTTGTGGAGGTAATGGGGATTTGAACTCAGATCTTCGTGTTTGTAGAACAAGTGGCCTTATCTCCTGAGCCGTATTCCCAACTCCTATTCCAACTTGCAATAAATTATAACATGTTTTGACGTTATGACAACCTCAGAGCCCTCACCTCTTACCCTCGGGATAAAATCTTGCTGGTCCCCCCTCACCCAGCCTCAGCCCAGGCCTTGCTCATGTGTGATGAGCTCCCAGCCTTCCCTCCCTTCCTCACTACATCACAGTCAAACCTGGCATATGTTAAACGAGCCATGCCACCTCTACTATAAGGAAAAGGAACTTGGGAGTAGGGAGATGGCTAAGAGGGTAAGGTGACTTACTGTGTGAGCAGGAAGGCCTGAGTTCAAATCCCTAACACCCACATGAAAAGCCTGTCTGAAAGTCTGAATGTGGTGAGGGGTAGGTACTGGAGGATTTCTGAGGCTTGCTCTAGTGTCAGTGAGAGGCTTTGTCTCAAAGGAATAAGACAGAAAGGAGTAGAAAGAGGTAGGCACCTCTGAACTCCATGTGTTACACTAACACACACACATGTCTATATACCCCCCCACACACACACCAGTGAGTCCTTACTGTCTATACAATAACAAACATTTTCCATAAGAACCCAGAATCATTATTACACCCCCAGAGTCCCCTTGTCCATGCCCTGCTCTGGAAACAATCCACACTCCACTCTTGTGTTATCTTTTATTATCTTCAGTATAGAGAAGAGAAATAAAGATGTGGGTTAACCACTAAGCCCAAGATGATGCCATTTCCAAATGATAAAGCCACAAGTCAAGCCCAGATTTGCCTAGGTTCAGAGTCCACACCCCTTAGAATGAGCACGATCCTCCCTAGGGCACCTTACCTGCAGCCACCTTCTTGCCCTCCTTGAGCTGGTTGGCCACGTGTTCAGGCAGCATGGCATACAGCAAGGTCTCTGTCTTCTTCTTTTCGATGGCCAGGTGCTTGGAGAGGACTCGCAACTCCTCCTTCTTCTTCTCCAGCTGGCGGGACAACTCCATCTCTGCCAGCCTCTGCTGGTTGAGGAGGATGAGATCCCTGGTGGTGTCGTGGGGAGCTATGTCAGAGAGATGCATCTTGCTCTCCTCCAGCTCTTGCAGACTGCGGAGCTTTGGAGAACACATGAAGATCATGCAGCGCAGAGAGTCCATCCAGATCATCTGGCCTGCCCATCACAGAGAGGAATGTACCAGTAGAGAATGTCCGACAGGGAACAGGAGGCCAGCATCACCCGTACCACATGCCCTTTAGCTCTGCACAGTCTGCTCCCTCCTTCTTAGCCATGTGTCATGAGAATCGTCTGGACTTCCGTCTCCACTTTCATCTGTCGCTCTCTGCACAGTTCTGTGACTGTTGTTCTGTGCATGAGGTGCCAACACCAGCTGCTATGTCTTCACTCTTCTCTGCTCTTCTGCTGTCTTAAGGTGTTGACCTAATCTTCCTTCTTTCTCCTGAAGCTTTCTACCACTGATTTCTCTCTGGATTTTCCCTACTTATTTGAAGTTTTTCTTTAGTCTGTGTCTATCTGTGTCTAGCCTCCCCCTGCTTTCTCTCACTTTCTTAAATGTTGCATTGCCTAAGATTTTGAGTTCAGCTTCTCTCTCTCTCTCTCTCTCTCTCTCTCTCTCTCTCTGTGTGTGTGTGTGTGTTTGCATGTGTGTGTGTTTATTTCTTTAAAAATTTTTATTTGTATGTAGGTATGTGTTTATATTCCTGACTTGAGTGTAGATGTGTTGGATGCCCTGGAACCAGAGCTACAGCCAATTGTGGACCTCTGATGTGGGTCCTGGGAACTGAACTCGGGCCCTCTACAAGATCAAGTGCTCTTAACCATTGGATCATCCCTCCAGCTCATTCATTCATTCATTCATTCATTCATTCATGTATTTTTGATGTCAGGATATCACTCTGTAACCTGGGCTAATCTTGTACTCATGGCAATCCCCCTGTCTGACCCTCCCAAGTGCTGGTATTATATGTATGAGCCACCACACCTGTCTGGGTTTTCTCTTTTAACATTATCCAGCTTTATCCTATACCACAATGACAATAAATCTGAGTCTCCTAAGAAATCTTGCTTTCCAGACTCAAATTGTGCATTTCTTTAAGAATATATATGATTATTAATGTATATCAAAAGCAGTAACAATTCATTACAGAAAAGGAAAAAAAATAAGTGAATGCCATCTATAATAATCCTATTGCAGATACATATTGGCTCTTAATATTCTGAATTACCCAAAGAGGCACTATCTGATATCTATTTGCAATCTGAATTTTCACATAAAACATATTTCCCTGTGGTATTTGGTACAGATATACAGCACAACTTTTGCTGACTATATTGGTCATGGTGTTTTATTTAAATTACAAACCAGTATTGATTACATTGTATCTAGTGTATCTTTCTATAAACAATACTTCTACGAACAAACTTGAGACCTCTTTGTGTATACCTGTGCCTGTTTTGTTCAAGGATACACCCATGCATATGGTATTGCTTAGACAAAAACGTGCTGTTTCTTGAAGTTCTAGATACTCACCTCCAGTTGCCCTCTGTGATGGCGTGGCAGCTATGTTGGTTTGTTTCCTCTCTCCCCATTAGATGCTTGTTTGCAGATGTCTGCATCTCGCTTCCGAGCATCCCTACAAATGCTCTATATCATGGAGTCTTTTGTCACTTAAATATTAAGTACCAACCATTGACCTGGCACATGGTGGCATGAACTGACAAAATTCCTGTCCTCAAGGATTTTAGTCCTTGCCATTTCTCAGTTCCCCACACCTTCCTTACCAGTTTGGTAATAACTGTCCTAACTAGTCTCTCATAACACCTACCATGTCCTGCCTTGTTATGTTGTGATTGTGTCCTGAGAGTCATCCTTGGACCCCTCCCTAAATTAATCTCACACCTAACCCTTCTCACCTGCACCCCAGCCATAGCCGTCACCTGCCCGCCAGACTCCATTGCTCTAAACCGTTATCTATTCTTTGACACACTTCTAGTCTCAAACCTCAAGTAGTATCCACAAGAGACCTTTTAAAGTGTTTCCAGCTGCGTGACAGAGGCCAGGTATTCATCTGGCTGCCATTGTCTCCTACCACTACACTTTACCATTAACTCAAACCTTCAGAACACCTTTTCCTGGGGCTTTTTCCTCAGCTCAGTTTGTACACATGTTTAACATAAATACAGATTGATCATCAGTCTAATGGGCAGCTTAAGGTGCCCCTGACAGCAGGTACAAAAATGTACTCACGGGACAAAGACCTAAGCATAAGAGGAAAAGTATGAACTTCTTCAAAGACAAGAGAGGAAAATGGCTTTGCTTGTGCCAGTGGTTTTGTGGCTGTGACAGTAAAAACACAGCCAGAAAGAGTAATGCAGATGAATTAGACTACACTAAAATTTAAAACTTCTGTGCTTCAAGAAACACAAACAATAAACTCGGCCAACCCATAGGATGAGAGAACATATTTGTAAATCATCTGTCCAATAAGGAGTTAATAACTATAATGCATAAAGAACCACCTCTCTTACACACAGTAAAATATTGACAAAAGACTTGAATGAACATTTTGCCAAATACATGAAGAAACTCTAGGAGTGATGGTATTGGCATAACTCTAACCAGGCAAATGAAAGACTTGTATCATGAAAACTTCAAGACACTGAAAAAAGAAATTGAAGAGGACACCAGTAGCTGGAAAGATCTCCCATGCTAGCGGATTGGCAGGACTAATATTGCTATGATGGCTATCATACCATACTCATCTACATTTTCAATGCGATCCACATCAAAATTACAACACAATTCTTCACAGAAATTGTAAAAAACAGTTTTCAACTTCTTATGGAAACACCAAAAACAACAACAACAACAACAACAACAACAACAAACTAACCAACTAACCAACCAACCAAACAACAACAAAAAATCCCCACCCAAAATAGTTATAACAACCCGAAACAATAGAATAAATGCTGGAGGTATCACCATCCCAGATTTCAGGTTGTACTATAAATCTATAGTAATAAAAACAGCTTGGTATTGTAATAAAAGTAGACATGTCAGTCAATTGAATCAAATTGAAGGGCACCATATACTTAAGGGCACCTAGTTTTCTTTTTAACAAAGAAGCAAAATAAGCAAATAAGTAAACATTGGGAAAATGCAGCATCTTTAACAAACTGGATGGCATATACAGAAGAATGAAAGTAGCTCCATTCTATCACCTTGAACAAATTCAACTCCAAATGGATCAAGGACCACAACATAAAACCAGATACTCCTACTCTGATAAATATGAAAGTGGGGGATAGATTTAAACTCATTGGTACTACTATTTCCGAATAGTAGTGCATCATTAGCACAGGCACTAAGACCAACCATTAATAAATGGGACCCCATGGAGCTGAAAAACTTTTGTACATTAAAGGATTGTATAATTTGGGTAAAGCAGTGACTTATGCAATGGGAAAAGGTCATTATTACTAATTATACATCTGATAGAGAGTTTGAATCTAAAACATAAAACTGGACATCAAGAAAACAAATAACCCAATTTAAAAATGAGGTACAGAACTAAACAGAGAGTTCTCAAAAGATGAAACACAAATGACTGAGAAACACTTAAAGAAGTGTTCAGCATTCTTAGCCACCAGAAATATACAAACTAACACTACTTCCATTTTCAGCTTACCCCAGTCAGAATGGTCAAGATCAATAACCAAATGGCAGCATATACTGGCTAAGATGTGGCCAAAGCAGAACACTTACCCATCACTAGTGGGAGTGAAGACTGGTACAGTGGCTGTGGAAATCAGTATGTCAGCCCCTCAGAAAACTGGGAATTGATCTACCTCAAGATCCAGCCATACCACTCTTGGACATCTAACTAAGGGACTCTACAGTCTACTACAGAGATATTTGTTTGTGTTCACTGCTGTTCTACTCTCAAGACCCAGAAATTGAAAACAGCCTTGGTGTCTATCAACTGATGAATGGATACTGAAAAATGTCACACATTTACACGATATACTATTATTCATAGATCATGAAATTGTCAGGTAAATGGATGGAACTAGAGAAGGGGAAACTAGAACAGGAGGATTAAATAGGGAAAGGGATTAGAAAGAACAGAAAAGGAAGGAATATGGGGAGGGATAAGTAACACTAAAGGACATTTGAAAAACCATGTGAAAATCTCCAACTATAGAAGCTTCCTAAATATATACAATATAAAAGGAATCTAAGTAGAGTAGACCAAATATTAGGTGAGACAATATGCCAAATAAGACTTTTATGACACTCAATAAAACCTCCAATGCCAGGGTTGAATCTTTTTGAGATGTATTGCCAAGGCTGTTGGTAACTCTCCACAATCTGATGGTGAGGCCCTACCGCTAAAGAAAGCACATGTATCACCGAACATGGAGAAGTCCAGCTGATGCCTAACTAGAAGCTTCACCCCTAGTGACTAGGATTCATGGTTCTAGGGGGTACTCTGCATGATACAGGACTAAGGCAATCATCAATATCTTCCAGCTACAAGCTTTGCAAACCTCACCTGTGACCTACCTCCAATATATATGTTTCTGTGTAATAGTGGCACAAATGTTATAGGTGTAACCAACTACTTTGTGATTAGATTTAAGGCCCAGTCCTTGAGAAGGAACCCACTTTTGACACTACTCAAATGGCCAAGAACCTTAGAACAGATAGGTCATGGGCATACTATTATTCTACTAAAGAAACGTGACAAAAATGACTTCTAATGATACACAACTATACCCAAAGATCAGTGCCTCACTCAACCCACATCAAGAGAAGTTTCTTCTTGTAGTGAGTGGGAAACTAATGCAGAAATAGACAATGTGCAAAGAGTAAGATACTTTAGATCACTCAGTTCTAAATTGAATGCCTTAATTAAGTCTCTCCCTTTAGTACTCAGGGGGAAATAAAGAAGATGAGGCAGAAATATCCTAAGAGCCAGAAAGGATAGACAACACCAAGGAAACAGTTTCTTCCAGATGCCACAGGACCGATGCCCATATAAATTCACAGAGTCAGAGGGGATAGATGGCACCAAGGAAACAGTGTCTTCCAGATGCCACAGGACCAATGCCCATATGAACTCACAGAGACTGTGGAATGCACAGAACCTGCACAGGTGCAAGCTAGATGGGAACCCAGTGCTGAGAGGGGGATGCAAACATGATCCCCCACCTCTAACCAAGAAGTTATCCATAACTGATACATGCCAACAAAGGAAAAATTAGTTTTCTCCAATGAAGTCTTACTGGTTATATTAACTACACTTCAGCATAGGATCTATCTTCAGGAGTAATTGGCCGACACAAAGCAAACTCGATGGTATTTTTGTAGGTTTTTTTTTTGTCTCATTTTACTTTGTTTGGGCATTTTATGACTTTTTTTTGCTTGCTTATTTTGCTTTCTGTTTGTGTGTGTGTTTCTTGGTTTTTCCTCTTTATTTCTATATTTTAAAGAGAGAGAGAACATGAAGTTGGGTGGGTAGGTAGAAGGTGGAGAGGAGAAAAAAGATGGTCAAAATACATTGTATAAAAAACATTTTCAATAAAAAAGCAATTTACTACATGATCTAGCAAGTCCACTTCTGTAAACAGGCTCAAAAGAATTAAAATCCAGGACTCAAGGAGATAGACAGATAGTCTATAGCCACAGAGAGTCACACTAGCCAAAGAAGTAAGTCAAGTCTTTAGTGAATGAGTAAGAAGACACAATAAAGCAACAGAATACTGTCCAGCCAAAAAGAGAAGGAAATGAGCCAGTCACAGAGGAACAAGTCCTGTAAGACTCCACTTCCCTTACCCAGTGCCTAGAAAAGCCATGTCACAGACATGAAGGTAAAGCTGGTGGCCATGGGGAGAAAGGAGGAACAGGCAGCTATTTAATAAGCATAAGATTTGAGTTCTGTAGATGTTTAAAATGTTCTGGGTATGGATAGGGTGATGTGTGTACAAACTTTGAGTATTCTTTATATTAATCTCCTGTAGTATGGATTAAAATATAGAAAACTTCTGGTATAATTGAAGCAAAACCAAGGTGTATTCCCTACCAATAGGTCAGATGAGTTTGTTGCTTTAGAAAGACAAGACATTAAATTAATATATTAGCTCTCATGTGACAGATAGCAGAATTTTATAACTATAGAGTTTATAATCACAACTGTGTATTTTAGTGTACAGTATAGCCATATCATATAGTGTTGGAATAGGTAATATATACATTTCCATGTAGTATGTTTATGTGCATATATATATACTTATTATATAACCCTTTTATGTCTAAACCAGAAATGATTTAAAATTAAAAGGTGTTATTTACTGATCAGGCCAAGTAGACATATCAGAAAATAAAAAACAAACAAACAACCCAGCAACAACAGCAAAAAATCCAACTTTGCTCTCAATGTAGTTCCTTCGCTGGCTTGGGAGAAGTTGAAAAGCTGCCTTTTCTGCTGATCTAACAGGCAGAAGGCAAAGGCATGGGCTCTTACCCCGGAGTTTGAGTGCCGGCTGGCTCTTCCATGCTTTGGGCATCATTTCTCTTCTTGTCTTCAAGACAAATTGGCTGTTAATGAACTTGCAGATGCTGGAGATGCTGAAGGTGACTTGAGGGTGGATGATGGAGAAATACTCATCTATCCCAAACTTCTGGGTCAGGAGTCCAGGGACATACTTCTGAATATTCACTCCGGCTTGCTTGACCCTTAGCTATCCACAGAGGACACACGTCAGTCTGGGGATCAGAGAGCAACTTCCAACAAAGGCTTTCCCTAAGATACGACATTTGGGCTTTGCTTTGCAACTCACTGGGGAGAAGAAGGATCAGTGACGGAATAAACATAATAAAACTATCATTTTTTTAAATGGTCAAACCTGCAGCTGATGTTGGAAGAGCAATGATATAGCATGGGGCTGCTCAGAAGCCTTTTCTGACTGCCAAGAGGCATTAAGGCTCTCAACAAGGTCAGTAGTTCCATCCTGTATTATCTCTCCCTGTCCCTCACACAACCCCTGTCCCCAGTCCATCCTGGGACTAGGGCAAGGTTTCTTTGCTTCTCCAGAGAATGCACAGAAGGAGCACGAACTGGGGACCATGACATCACCTGCCCAATACCAGCACAGTGTCTGGGAGCCTTTACTAACCATAGGAACTCAGGTAAGCTACAGAAATCACCTTCATGTATCATTCTGTTCCCGTTCTCCTATTCCCAAAAGCTGAAAGGGAGGGGAGTATTTAGAGCAGACTGGATTGAAAGCAATGGCATGAATCATGATGTTGTAGCATTGGAAAACCGTGAGCATTCATTGGCTTATAATTCTGTTTTCCACCTATGGGTGTTTTCTTACTGCCATGATGCCATCACGTCTCTGAGGAAGGCACTACAGTCAGGTGAGTATATGCATAGAGTTCATGCGAAGTAGGCAATTGACATGTGATGTGCATTTGAATTTCAACGAACACTAGAGGAAATCATATTGGCTGACCATCTATCTTAACAGACATTTGGGACTAAATTCATTTAGCGTACATGCCCTTTAAATGAATAAAAAAAGAAATCAACTCAGTTCACATGTCTGTATCATCTGTGTCGACAGCTGTTTTGGTTTTGAGGTGTTATCTTTCAATATGCAGCACAGGCTGACCTTGAACTTAACTCTTGCCTCAGCCTCCTGAGTGCTGTGATTATAGACGTTTGCCATCTATGAAACGTTATTTTATCCTGGAAAATTGAGAGCCACCAAATTTAAATGGCCATGCCCACAGCCCCACAGAACACCACAGGGAGCACTACTAAGAACGAGCACCATGGGAGGGAGATTAAGAATCAGTTGTGCTCATGGGGGGGCGGGGCAGGTCATGTTTAGGACCATGGCATAGGGTGAGATGCCTCTTTCTGGAGTGAATTTTAAGGTCTTCCCCCAGCCTTCCTTTCTGATCATAAACTTTCCCATTTATTCACTGGTTCTACTTTGTTGTTCTATTCAGACCCGAGGAAGATCATACATTTCTAAAGCTTCTTGAACATGACATCAAGTCAATGGCCCCTCCAGGGCAAAGTCTAGTCTCTAAAGCCCCGTGAACTCGGGGATCTAAGTCCTTACCAGCCATCACGACAGTGAATTGAGCTCCCCATCCCTGGTTTAGCCCCAAAACCAAGCTTCTGAAAGAAAGGAGCTCTTACTGCTTCGTCAAAAACAAGGTGGAAAGGAAAAACACTGCAGAACACCTCCTCTTCAACCCACAGTCTCTCGGGATAGACAGGCTGGAAGGTGTCCCCGAGGGGCCCTAGACACGCAGAGAGAAAATGCCATGGTGAGAGGCCCTTGTGGAGCCACTTGGACAGGGTTAGAATCTTAAGTGTGTCCCAAGAAAAGTGTGATTCCCACTCCTTTGCACAGGCTCCCTCAGCATCTCCAGATGGCCACCGCAATTATTCCTCCAAATTAAAACAAACAGAAAATTTGCGACCAGGTTGAGAAGCCCTCCTGCCCCCTGCCAAGTTTCTGCCCACTGCTGAAGAGTTAGTTTCTGGGCCAATTGAGTATGTCTCGCCATGAAAACAGAACTGGCATTGAAATGGTGACAAGCGGACAATGAGCCAGGAGAGGAGTGAGTATGTGCCCGGCCCAGCATCGGGGACATTTGCCATGGAGCTTTTCAGACTGACAGTTTAGGGTGGCACGTGAAAATTTAACCAACAGTCCTATTTGGCAGGGGGCGCAGATTCTCAATGGAGCCTTTTTGATATGAAAATCTCCCAGACAAAGGATGCCAACTGTGTTTGCCACCGCTTGAAGGACTCAGAATGCAGCTCTTTGAGCCCCGCAGACCCTCCCCCAGATGCCTGTCATTTGACCTACCGGGCCATGACAAGGAGCATCTAGCTCCCTTCTTCTGCTGGGTCAGAGCTCTGATTGCGACTTGAGTGTCAGGTGCTGGGGGACAGACTCGCGCGGTGCCCAAAGACCCAATGTGTCGAGCTTACCACCTTCACCTTGTGAATGGAAAGCTGGACAGCACTGTCCCACATCATAGCTCCTCAGAGACAGAGACAGGCACGGGCTTTCTTGGTTCTTGCCTTTTGTCCTTCGAACTGCTGGCTGGCTGTGGTTAGCCACAGATTTCCAGTCCAGAAACACACTCCAATTAAGAAGGCCTGGGTCCAGAAGAGAGGCAAAATTCACTGTGCCCAGGATGTCTGTGCCCAGCTTCCTCTTCACAGGCACCTCCTGGGACTGAGCCCATACTAGTGGCTTTCCTATTCCAGAGACGATGGTGTCTCCATGCGGACCAGCACAAACAAAAGAGCTGCTGTATGGCAAGTTAGAAGCTGATTTTAAAACTTAAAAACCACAGATGCCAAATCTAAGCTCCGAGGGAATCGGAGGCCTTGAAATAATAGAGCGTTTTTTCCTCTTTGCGTAAGGGGGCTCTCCTGCAAATGTGGCCATTCTAATCTAAGAGGCCAAGAGAACAGCACACTTACCATTTCCAGACATGACTGATGCCCTCACATCCCAGTGAGGTTTCTCCCCAGGGCAAACAGCGCTGTTCAAAACTTTCTCCTTCTTCCTAAGGAGCCTTGTCTTGAGAGCCTGAAGGGGGCAGGAGGGAAGCTCAGGCACCAGGTTGCAGGGCATGAACAAGCCTTGCCTGCTGCTGCTGGGCCCATCTTTGGGTACTGAAGAAGGCTGGTGGCTGGAGGGACAGTGTGAGGGCTCGCAAGATCAGTTCTGTCAAGAGCCTAAGGCTCCAAGGTGTACTTGCTGGTGACCCCTCAAGTCATTTCTCTATCACAGGAAGCCAGATTTTTTTTTAAAAAAACAAGGTCTGTGGGAAATGCTTAGAGGGTCATGGCTTTCTAAGTGTCGCTCTGAGACGATGTCCCAGGGTGAAATACAAACTTTGGCAAAAGCAGGTAGGGAAGGATGCTTACCACAGACCCCTTTTACAATAGCAAAAGGTTCGTAGCGACTGAATAGTTGCTATCTAACTATGATAAGTAGTTATCTAGGCAGCTAGATAACTATAATTTCCCAGGGGAAGATGTCCATACACAAAATGAGCAGCAGGAAATGACTCTCCCTAGGCAATGGACGCGTGGGTCTTGGTGGACCGTGAGCTGATCACACACCAGACAGAACCCTCCTCTAGGTTGGTGAGTCTCAGCTTGGGCCAAGGGAGTGTGCACAGGGTTTGTGAACTCTTTACTGGTTCAGACTGTTGATACTTTTAAAACTGACCAGGTCCAATAACGATCATCTCAGCCTCCATCCAGTTCCCACCATAAGACCTACGAGGCAGGCAATGTGCTGGACTCCTCTCGTAGACCCTTCCCCCATTGCCAGAGCTCTTTCTCCTGTTTCCCTAATAAATCTGTGTTCATTCAGATTACCCCTTATCCCCATTTCCTTCTTCCTCTTGGATGTGAGACAACAAACTCAGAAGCTACTGGCTCATCGGTGGCTGTCATTTGTCGGACACCCTAGAACCTGAGGCAAGCTCACCAAGAATGGAGACAGTCCCCATTACTTTCAAAGAACCCATAGCCCTCTTCCTGGTGTTGGGTGATTATTATTTTAAGGTGTGCTGCTTTTGTTTATGCTTCATTTGTTTAACTCTGTGAAGCTGTGATCCTTTTTGCCTGTCTAACACACCTGACGTTCCTAATAAAGAGCTGAACGGCCAGTAGCGAGGCAGGAGCAAGGATAGGCGGGGCTGGCAGGCAGAGAGGATAAATAGGAGAAACAAGAACCAGGAGGCTCATGAGAACAAGGAAAGGAAGATGTGAGGGGTCAGCCACTCGGCTACACAGCAAGCCATGGAGAAAGCCGTAGAAAAAGGTATACAGAAATAGGGAAAGATAAAAAGCCCAGAAGCAAAAGATAGTCGGCATAACTTAAGTCAAGAAAAACTGAAAAGAAACAAGCCAAGGCAAGGCCAGGCATTCGTAACTAAGAATAGCCTCTGTGAGTGGTTTATTTAAGAGCTGGGTGCAGGCCTCGCCCCCTACCCGCCCCACCAAAAGCCAAAAGAATAAAAGAATAAAACATCACACAACACCTGGGGTTGAAAACTCTTCTGTGAGTGGACCCTGAGCTTTGCATGTTCTAAGACGTAACCCCCAGGCTCCAGGAATCATAGTCCTATCTGTGTGTTTGAATAGACTACGTGGATACGGAGAGATCTTAACACATGTGGCATCTAAACTGGCAATGCTCACCTTCCGTGCTGCAGCTGAGGTGGTCAAGGGTGGCTCTTGACTGCACAGTGGACCTGGAACTGGTCCCACCTGCTAATAGGCACCAAGGACCTGGTAGGTCCGCTCATTGCAAGATCGCAAAAGAAGATACCAAATTCCAACTCCAAATCCTTTACCTTGGTTTGTCATTGAGGCTTTAAGAGAGGGTTCTTGTTCTTCATCCCAGACTGGCCTCAAACTCATAGCAATCCTCCTGTCTCAGCATCCCATTATAGGTATGAACTATACCTATACCCAACTTTGACATTTTTACATGTGAACACTTGACAGGCTAAGGTTCATCCTAGAAAGTCTGTATTAAGTTACCCTTGACTTTGCAGTACTCAGCTAGAAGTGAGTTTTACCCCCCACCTCTGGTCTACGGACATTGGCAATGCCTGGAAGCAATTTTGATTGCCACAACTAAGGGACAGGGTTCTAGTCACGCTGGATAGATAGATGTCTATGAGGGGGCAGAGGATCCTACAAAGCACAGCCCATCACAACTCAGAATAATCTGGTCCATGGTATCAATCAAGTCAGGCTTGGGACAGCTTGCCTTGAATTCCACTGCCCAAGGCCCACTCATTTGTGTTGTTCGCACAGACTGTTCCAGGACAAGCAGCCCATCCTGGGGAACCTATGCTCTCTGAAGACAACAGTGGATCGGTACCTCTTGCTCTGTGTCGATGTCCTCACCGTCCTGTGACCTGTTTGCCTTTGTGGTTCTCGTCTGTCTGCGAGCCTTTTGCACAACCAGAAACACGACATGTTCCTTTTTCCCTGTCCTCTCCACCTCTTCGTTCATGTCAAGGATACTCATGGCCACATCAGTGTCAAAAAAGTCCTTGGCCACAGCTTCAATGATGCCTGCGGAAAAATGACACCTGTGGGTGAGGGATGGCAGAAGGCAACACACTGCCAGGCACCACTAACTTTTCCAGTTGTGCAACTCTGTGGGTTTTCTTTAGTTCACTATGTCCGGGTCTCGCCTCAAGATAGACATCCTATAATGGCTCAGAGGGAAGCATATAAAGGGATTTAAGTTTTGAAAGTCTGAATACTAATTATGTCCCTGTCATTTAAATTTCTGCTTCAACATCTATTCATGCTTTTATTCCAGAAAGGCGCCTAACCCACTAGACAAACTCTGTATAGGGAAACAAAATTCCACTGGAAATGAGTTAAAGCTCATGTGTTCACAACTATTGTTCTTGGGATCCATCTAGGGGTGAAATATAAAATATGAAGAAAGCATCACAGTGCTTACATTAGCAAGGGATGAGCAGCAACTCCACATGCAGTGATAGGAGAGTTAAAGGGAGCGTGGCATGAAATACCCACTTGCCTATACAGGGTTTCAGGGCAGGAGATGTATCTCCACAGAGGAATATGTGTACTTAGAATGCAGGATGCATTGGGTTCAAAGTACAGATTAAATACCAAGACTTTTCTACAATGCTGAATTCTTTTAAAGAGTCAATAGATACAACAATCTCCACAGAATTATCACAGCTATGCAAACAACAGCAGTGTGTTAAAGATCATGTCTTCTGGTGTTCTGGAATTATTGTAAAAGTCTCCAGATCCTTAAGATCATGGCAAAGAAGCCGGTCACTCTAGGAGATGGTGTGCCCTCCTCACAGCGGGTGTATGGCCACCCTAGAGGGTGCTGGCATGGGCTGATCCATTTCCTACCTGGTACAATGTGGCACAGGCCATTTCTGTCCGAGTAGTAATGAAGAAGCATTGCCCCGTCAACTCCTCCTTCTACGCGAAAGGATGGAGCATTCATTTCCTAGTGAACAGACACAGCACATTTTCACAGCAGGGAAAACACGTTGTTTATATTAAGGCCCATAGTATATTTTTATTTTTCTAGGTTAATATACAAAATAATGAGTTTAACCACAGCATCTTTATATATCATGTTTTATTCTTATTCCATCCACTCCCAGACTGGCCCTACACCTTTTCTAGCAGGCTCCCTTTCTTCTTCACTTTATACCCCTGGGCTTAATTCTCACATGTATCCCATCACCTCTCCTTCCCACCTCTCTTAAGATCTCTCGTTCCTCTCATGATCCCCTTTCTGTTCTGTAATGCTAACACAATACACATTAACATATATGCATTAACATACACATGTATGTATATTTGCACACACATAATTTAAAACATACTTGAGTTACTTATTTTTCCTTTATGTGTATGAGTGTTTTGCTGTGTGTGTATGTGTACTACATGTGTGCTTGGTGCCTGTGGAGGTCAGAGAGGGTCTTGGATCCTCTGGAACTGGTCTTGCAGATGGCTGTGAGCTGTCATGTAAGTGCAGGGAAACGAGCCCAGGTCCTCTGAAGAACAGTAAGCTTCTTTAATCACTATGACACTTTAATCACTTTAACCCCTCCTTGTAAATTTTATTTTTGAGACAGGGTCTCTCTATGTAATCATAACTAGTCTAGAATTCACTATATAGACCCGGCTGACCTCAAACTAACAGAAATCCACCCCCCTCTTTTTCTCCAATGCTGAGATTAAAGGAGCACACCACCACACATACATGACTTTAAATCCAGGACTGCCTGTGGGAAAAAACACATAGTATTTGTCTTTCTGAGTCTGGCTTCTTTCACTTAACATAATCACTTCCGGTTGCATCCATTTTCCTGAAAATGTCATGATTTTATTTTTCTATATAGCTGCAAAAAACTCAGTCCTGTATGCATATATTTCCTTTGTCCATTGATGGGCATCTAGGCTGGTTCCATGTCTTGACTGTTTGTGTAGTTCAGCAATAAACATGGATATGTAAGTATCTCTCTAGCTGACTTAGAGCCCTTGGGTATATGCCCAAGAATGGTATAGCTGTCTCAGAAGCCATGATTCTGTGAAGCAATAGTATGCAGCCATTAGCACACACAGAACTACAATAGTGTGTACTCTTTACTATACACACAAAAATGCAATAGTATTTATAATAGATAAGTAATAATAAGCACACGCAGATTGACAATAATATGCATACATTACCACCCATAGAACTACGTCCCCATCATCTCTCCACTCACATAACACCACCACTTCAGCCCCTGTTGAGGAAGCTTACCCAGAGTCTCTCTCCCTAAAGTATTGCATTTGGCACTCGGGCCTCACCCAGAGAACTTACAAAGGAGATTAATGAGAGAACCATTGCTAAGCCTCCATGATCCCTGGTACCACGCCATGCTGCTCCTGTATACCCTTAAGGGTTATCTGTCGCCGTGCTTGGCCTGTGACCAAGCCATGCGAGCACTTTCACTTGGGAAGATGAGCCGTTCAGAGACCTCACAACTGGAAATAATCAACTCGTTTTCGTTCCGAAGGCTGATTTCACTTGAAAACTAGAACCCTCAAGAATGTACAGAAAGAAACATTATTTGTCCAGAAATAACTGTAGATCCTTCAGCAGGGCCCTCTTATGATAGGCTAGGAAAAGATCACTGGGAGGTTCTCTGAAGGAGTGGATGGGGAGGGGGTCCCCTACTGCTTGTTCAGCCATAGTTCAGCTCCCAAGATACTGGACTTTGCTCTAAACTATGGGAGAAGACTAGTGTCCTTCATGGTGCAGGGCTGCTTGAGAAAATGGGTTTCTTCCTGAATTTCATATACTTGTTTTATATTTGTAAAAGTTTATTAGTGTTGGTAGAATATCAGTTTCCTCCCGTATTGAAATATTCTGTCCTTCAGGGAAGCTTTTTAAGCCATCAGGTAAACAACTCAAAACAGCTTCAGGAAGTTCCTGAAATTGACCAGACTCACTAGGCTTCTTCCTCCCAGAGTAAGCAATAAAGATGGCGGAGGGTCCCTCTCAGACAAGTCATGCTACAGAGAAGACCCTGAGACTCAACCAGCTGCCTGGAAGATGTTTAGAATCACTCAGTCACTTGGCAGGGGCATGATCCAACACTTGAGCTTGCTGCAGTCTGTGTTGCATGTTCCAGGTTCCCAGCTCTTGTGAACAGTCACCGGAGCTGGGGTGAGCTTTTGGTGTGAGCTAATGCAGGTGTCTGGGAGACATTTCAGCTCCTGTAAGTAACCCCTCACCCATATTCCAGTAAGTAATCCCAATAAAACTCGTTGGTTCTTCAAGTTGGACTTGGGTTGTTTCCATGCTCTGGTCTGTCATGGACTAAATGTCCCAATCTAAATGTCTTGCATCTCCCCAGGAAAGGTCTTGTCACCCAACAACAGAGTGTGTATGAATATGTGTTTACATCTCTATTTGAGTGTTATGTGTGGTGTATGTGTGTATGTGCACATATGTGGGGTTAGGAAGATAGGGTCTAACTATTTGCACTCTGCTGGGTGTACTTTGGTGAAGAAATTTGACTGCAGCTGCCCTGTAAGTTCTTATGATGTTGGAACTGTCTATGCTGACCAGAGTAAAGGAAGAGCAAAGAGAAGCAATTGTTCACAAAATGCCTTCCTTGGGTCTACTCCAATATTATAGACCTTTGTATTGCCTCTTTTCATCCACACATCACCATGAGGTGGGTTATTTGGTTCCTTAGTTTTTCTGTGTCAAATGCCTTTTTTAAGAGTGCTTCATACACAGTAGGCATGCTGTAACTATTTAGGAGCTGTCAGGATGACTCAATGGGGGAAAAAAAACCCTTACTTTGAAAGTGTGAGGGCCTGAGTTTACATCCCGAAAATCCACTTAAAGGCAGGTTTGGTCATCCCACTTAATCCCAGGATCCCTACAGCAAAATAGAGAGGACAGGACAGGATAATATCCAGGTCCAACTAGCCTGACCTATGCAACTGCAAACCACGAGAGCCCTGTGTCAAACAAGAGGTAAAGATGGAACTAACACCTAAGGGTATCTGAGCTCCACATGCCCATGACCCAATACATACACACACTACACAAACACACACACACCACATACACACTAACACACAGTGCACATATCACATACACGCACACACACATACCACATACACACACATGCACGTACCCACACACACACATACACACACTGCACATACCACATACACACCACATACATGCGCGTGCACGCAACACACACACACACACACACACACACACACACACGCTTTCTTTTTGCCTTCATCTGGAAGATGGAAACAGTATGTTCCCCTTTACCATCCAACAGTGAAGTGGCCATCCGTGCAAGCACCGTCCCATCGTATCCTCATGACCACCCTCCCAGAATGCTTATGAACACAAGATATAGAAATAATGAAGAAAGTTCTTGGTCAGTTATAAAGGGGTATAAAAATAAACTGTGTTAATCAACCAAGTGGAGCTCATAGGCGCTCACAGAGAATGAGGCGGCTATCACAGACCCTGTGTGGGTCTGAGCTAGGTCCTCAGCATACGGGTTATGATCAGCACACAGCTGACGACTGTGTAGCTTGGTGTTCTTGCGGGACTCCTGACAACAGGAGTGGGGCTGTCTATGACTCTTGGCTGCTCCTGGGAACCTTTTCTTCATACTTGGTTGCCTTGTCCAGCCTTGATATGAGAGTTTGTGCCCGTTTTATTGTAACTTGTTATGCCACGTTCAGTGGATATCGTTGGGAGGCCTGCTCTTTTCTGAAGGGAAATGGAGGAGTGGACCTGGGGGAGGGGGGAGGTGAGAGAGAGATCTGGGAGGAGTACAAGGAGGGGAAACTGATCAGAATGTAATGTTATGAGAAAAGAATAAATAAAACAAACTGTTGTATATAGGCTAATAAACTATTATTTATGCTATGAATGAACACTACATCTTTACAATAAAGCATCTTGATGAAAATCTAAACATTTGAGTTTTCAATAAACTCTCCCAGGAACACCAGCAAGGCATGGACTCCAGGAGGACATATCCCACTTGGGAATGTAGTTTCCTAACACCTTAGTCCGTCACCCCAAGGGGTTAATCAGGGTTGGATGGCTCCCAGTTCTGGTTCCTGGCCCTGCCAAGCTTTTCCCTCCGATACTTGCACAGGCCTAATCTGGTTGCCCAAGCTATTATCAGCTCTACCCAGGCCAAGAGACCTGAAGAGAGATTGGAAAATCCACCCCAACCTGTTTTCCAGCCCTTGCTCCCACTGTGCTGGACTTCTCAGATTCATTCCAAGTCTGGGTCCAACCTTCAGAAGTTACCCCCTCCCACAACCACCCCAAGGCTAGAACTCTGACTTCTCGCCAACCATTTATAAAGGAAGCCACTGGGTAGTCATCCTCCTTTCTATCCTCTAAGAGAGCTACTGGGCCCACTGATGCCGGAGGCCACGGATTGTGCAGCTCCTCAACTGGGAACACTTTCTCTCTCTCTCTCTCTCTCTCTCTCTCTCTCTCTCTCTCTCTCTCCCTCCCTCCCTCCCTCCCTCCCTCCCTCCTTCCCTCCCTCCCTCCCTCCCCCCTCTCTGCCTCTCAGGACCACCAAGGCAAAGCCCAGATGGCCTTACCTGATAAGACAGTGCCAGGTAACTGTGCAGGGCATCTAGGTTTTCAATAAACTCCGTGAGATTTCCTCCCAGGGTCCGCAGCATCCTGTCATAGCCAGACACCTTACAGAACTTGAAGAAGTATTCTCCAAAGAGTTTCAGAATGGCTTCCATGGATACATCTGTGGAATACATACCCCAGTAAGGTCCTGAGGTGGGGTTCTCCCTTCAGTAGTCTTTATCCAGATCCAGAGTGCTCAAATCCTGCTGCTGGGAGACTCGTGTCTAACCCTTCACCTTCATCATCAGTGACACGTTTAGAATCACCTTAAGGCATCATAAAGAGCCAGGAGCGGCCCTGGTTTGCTATGAGTCCCTCCCAAGCTCCCTCACTCCCTTCTGTAACAGCTAAGAAAGATATTTCCCAGGGGTTCGAGCGAGATCTGTCGAGCTAGTGTTCTCCCTTGAGCACTGATCTTGTGCCCGGATCCAGATTAACTTAGGGCAGGGTAGAAAACAGCCCCCCAATCTCACCCACCAGCTTGTACACCTTCAAACAACAGCCTGCTGCAGAACTGAAGGCTGACTCCGAGCTGACAAACACGGAAATGCAAAATGAATTTGCCCAAAATGAGAGCAAATACCTGTGACTTCGACTCCTCTCTCTCTCTCTCTCAGCTTCCCCAGGTCTCTGTCTCCCTTCAGGATTGTTCTCAGATGAAATTCTCCATAACCATTTCCCTGCCAGTCTTGCGGCCACCCCAACTATGCTCTCCCGGCATACTGCACTTCCAGCTTCCTAACTAACGGGCAATTCTCATAGGCAGCAACTGAGTCCTACTTATTTTCTTTAGCTAGATACAAAGTAAGTAAAGATAAATTCCTGAGTTATCTACAATCAAAGATGGGGGCAGGACCCCATGTCTCCCCATTTCTCATCTGTATGGTGGGGGCAGCGAGCAATTTTCAAGTGTAGTCTGGAGTTCCTGCAATGTTCGGTAGTCAGTTACTCTCAGAGCATGCTAGGATATTGGAAATAGATGATCCTGTTATCGTGTCCCGCTTTGTCCAGGAGGGCAATGGAAGCAAGTTAGAGGACAGATTTGCTGCCATGTCTCTGACTATTCCATGTCCTCTGGACCACACCCCACAGCCAAACAAGGTGAAGGCTGCTCTCACTGTCATCGTGGACACAGGGCGTTGTTGTGCCAGCCTGGAGCATCCTGAGACCATTCTCTTACGTAGGGTCGAGTTCTGACTTGTGAAAGTCCCTGGAACTCCTATGAGAGTCCCAGCTCCCGAAGGCATCCTTCGAGGCTGCTTCTCCTGATGGAGCTACCATCACAGTGAGAAGCTCACCGCCCTCAGAGCACTTCAGTGCAGAACACTCCAGAGTGGCAGGCGTGCAAAGTGGTCATTACTTCCCAGGCCCTGCTCACTGAAGATCGTCTGGACAGTGAGGCCTTATGGTACATAGCTATAAGATACTCAGGAGGCAGAGGCACGAGGATCATAAACTTTTGGCATGTCTGGGCTACAGAGTCAATTCAACGCTAGCCTGGACAACCTTGGGAGATCCTGTCTCAAAGTGGAAAATAAAAAGAAGGATGGAGATATAGCTCATTGGTAGGGGGTCTCTTAACACACATGAGCCCATAGACTCAATTCTTAGCAACATGTGCATGTGTGAGTGAACACACACACACACACACACACACACACACACACACCACAACAGGTTCCTTACTTCTCTCTGTTTATAGCCAGACCTCTGGGAAGGTAATTTTTATGGAATCTGAGCTTACACAAATAAATCAAACATAGTTTGCCAAAACTACTAGTCAGTTCTTCTGAGTCTAGACAATGGTCCGGATAGGAGGGTGGGAAAGAACCATGGCCTGTGTAAACTGTCTCTTTTGTCCCTCCTAGCTGACAACAGGCTAGTCTATGCCAGAATTCAGGAGCCACTGCTCAGTCCTAAGTGAACTGAAGTAGGTTCTATTTAGGTCTTTCCTGACCCGAGAACCTTGCAGACAGGTGTGCAACTGCCGCTTTCCACCCTGCCCTACCCCTCCCTGCTGCGTGAATCCAGCTCATTCAGGCTAAGTTGAAACAGCTGTGCTGTGCAGCCGCAGCCTGAACCCTGTGCAGGTGCATCCTGTTACCTGCCAGGAAACCTGCAGGGCTCCCTTCTCCCGGGGGAACTGCCTGTCTGACTTGACTTACAGCTGAAAACCTGGGGGAGGAGGGATCCACAGTATTGGCTGTTTCAGCCCCTGTTGCTTTGTCTCTGGGTACCCAGCACTGTCAACAGAAAAGTCCCCCCCATCCGCGGTGAACTTCCTTAGACCACAACGTGGGCTTAGGTGGGGAGCTGCCATCTGTGCTGGCCTTGAGCCGCTCCTGGGACTCTTCGTGCAGAACGCCTTCCTGAGAGGGGACAAAGGCTCCTTTTCAGATCAGCAGCTGTTTTACTTTTTAATTCAGTTCCACCTCTGTGAATTTAGGATTCCGAGAGCCCTCTGATTCCCAGGAGACCAGGGCCATATGGAAAAAAGGAGGGAAAGGGAAGAGAGCCCAAAACCCAAGTCGGCTTTAAAATGTTATTTGGTAGTGGGAAGAACGATTTCTAGTACGTGAACTTTTGCATCTTTTGTCCAGAAGAGGGAACTGAAAAGGGAAGCATCTCTCTGTTTATCTGACAAATTAAACACCAGCAGTATAAACCAGGGACTGTTGCCTGGGTTCCTAAGGGACGTTGGTGGGAATGGGGTGGAGAGAAAAGTCGTGAAGGGTCGGGGGTTAGCACTTCTGAAGCAGACCTCCGTGCACAGCTTCAGCCTCATGAATCATGTTCATGACGCACGTGCTTAGGTTAACTAAGTAAGACAGGATAAAGGAGAGCTCTGAGACAGAAAACCAAACCAAATCAACATTCGGAAAAGAATCTCAGCTATTCAGGGGACTGAGGCAGGAGAATCACCAGTTCAGGGTTCAACTGGACTGCATAGCTAGTTCAAAGCCACCCTAGGCCACTTAGCAAGACCTTGTCACAAAATAAAAAATAAAGACAGGGCTGGGTACATGACTCAGTAATAGAGAACTTGCCTAACAAGTGAAGTGAACTAGACACAATCCCTAAAACAAGGAGAGAAAGACATCACACTCACACACACACTCACACTCACACACACACTCACACACACACACGACAGAGGGAGAAGGGGAGAGGTGTGGACATACACAAAGAAAGAAACAAAGGAGTCATCAGAATAATGTTTCAACAGAAAAATTTGGATAGTATAATTACTCAGGAAAAAATATTTCACCTATCTGGGCAGAGAGATGGTTCCGTGGTTAAGAGCATGTACTGCTCTTGAAGATGACCTGAGTTCAGTTTCTAGTACCTATGCCACATGGCTCAGAACCAGCTTTAAGGGATCTGATGGCTCTTCCGGTCTCTTAGGCACCAGCACTCACATGCATATCCAAACCCAGGCATAAATATGATTTTTAATATCATTTTTAATCCTTAAAATCCAATAACATTTAAGCATAACCTTTCGACTTCTTTGTTCAAAAAAAGTTAAAGACAGAACTCTGAGCAACTGTCTGGCTGTAATCTAAAGGCCTTGCTATCACATCAACGTGTCAACAATTTTGAACATACTTTCTAAACATTTAAGAACTGCACACATAAGCAAAGGCATTGACAATAAATAAAGCCAGGTTTCTCACAATCTAAGAATGTAGCATGAATAATAAAAATTCAAAGACAGATATTGGGGTACAAGCTAAAGATCAGAAAATCAAAGCAGCCAGCCACTAAAGAGACTTTTACCTCTACCAAATCTTCAGACTGAAAGGGTAAGATTCTACCTTCACAAATCCTCAGACTCCACACTCCACTGACTTCCTGTCTTTCCCTTTTATAGTCCTCTCTCTGCCCAGCCATATCACTCCTGTCTCTACCTCCCTAGTTCTGGGATTAAAGGTGTGGGATCCCAAGTGCTGGGATCACCTTTGTGTGAGCTCTGTTTCTCTTTTAGACAGATTCAATCTCATGTAGCCCAGGGTGGCTTTGAACTCACAGAGATCCCCCTGCCTCTGTCTCCCGAGTCCTGGGATTAAAGGTGTGCCCCACCACTCGCTGGCCTGTATGGCTGACTAGTATGGCTGCTTTGTCGTCTGATCTTCAGGCAAGCTTTATTTATTAAAACACGAATAATATACCACTGTGTAAGAAGAAGGCTACAACTACAGAAAAAGGAAGAAAAGAATGAATACTGTGTGGCTGGATGAGACAAATCTGCCATAGCAATGGGCTGGAGGGGCTCTATTAGTAAACATGAGACCCAAGTTCTGATGGCAGCACCCATGTGCAAAGGAGGGTGTGGTCCTATTTGTGCTTGTAGCCCTAGCACTGTGCAGGGCAGAGACAGGAGTCACTGGGGCTTACTGGCCACCAGTCTGGCTCCAGGTTCACTGGGCAATACTGTCTTGAAAAGAAGAAAGCACAGGGTAGGCAAGACAGCCCAGTGGGCAAAGGTGCTTGTCAACAAGCTAATCATCTGAGTTTGGTCAGGACTCCATGGTGGAAGAAAAATACAGACCCCTCAAAGTTATCCTCTGACCCATGCTTACAAACCATGGCAGGGTCGCACACACAATATAAATAAATTGTTGTAAAACATTAAGAATACACACAAAAAGACAGAATGATAAAGCAGGACACTCTCACATACAATGCACACACATACATCACACTCATACAGACACAAACATATGACATAAGACCATGAAACCCAGTATGGGATATAGAAAACTAGACAGTTGAGGTTAGATAATGGCTGAATAGAGAGAGAGGGGATAGGTAGGTAGGTAGGTAGGTAGGTAGGTAGGTAGGTAGGTAGGTAGGTAGGTACGTAGGTACGTAGGTACGTAGGTACATAGGTACATAGGTAGGTAGGTACGTAGGTAGGTAGGTAGATAGATGATGGATGGGTGGATGGATAGATAGATAGATAGATAGATAGATAGATAGATAGATAGATAGATAGATAGATAGATAGATAGATAGACAGACAGATGGTAGACAGTGTGTACGTGTTTGCCCACTGAGGAGGCCTAACAGAGGTCAGTCTTGGCAAGAGCACTGAGCTCTCCTAGTGTCCAGATCATGGATTTTAAAGATGGTATCCTCTACTAAACAGAACCAGAGCTTCTTTGAGTAACAGAACATTCCCTGGCTGGAACAAGGAAAGGAAAGGAAAGAACAAATTGAACTTGTCATGCAAGAAAATAAAGGGATGTGAAAGAATGGTAGAGACATCAAGGTATCGGGGCGGGCTTGTCTCCGTTAGTCAGGTCTTGAATTTGAACATCAACAAAAATAATAAAAGCAGTGTGAACTGTTTTTACAAATGAGACTCAAGATCACATTGGTATAAACAGACAAGCAGGGACGGGAGACATCTTTCCTCATGGCAGACTAAATAATAAATAGGAGAGGAATAATACACACAGAGAATCTCAAGTATTCATCCACAGAGGTCACAGGGGACAGTGTCCCTGAGAACTAAGATCAAACAAGAGGGAGTTTGAGAAGTAACCAGACACCTGCATCATCCGAGAGCAGCTTCTCATGAGGTTCTAATTACAGAGAAGTCGCCGGCTTCAGCGTAGAGAAACCTGGCAGATGCCAGCTTCACCAAGTGATCCAAGTTCACACTGCCCACAGCAAGGACACGGAACACCTGCCACTCCTGACAAAACCAACTGGGAAAGACGAGAGATCACTTTTGCAATCTCCCTGCCAAGAGGCATCAAGAAAAACTAGTAATGATCCCCCCAATAGAGGACACTCTACCAAGCAGCTGGTGAGAACTTTGGCAAAGGCCTTCATGTTATGAACTGTAACAGAGACTGGGAATCTTCCAGACTAAAGAAGCCTGAAACAACAGGACACTATTAAAGGATTTCTTTTCTTTTTTCTTTTTTCTTTCTTTTTTTTTTTTTTTTTTTTTGTTTTTCGAGACAGGGTTTCTCTGTGGTTTTGGAGCCTGTCCTAGAACTAGCTCTGTAGACCAGGCTGGTCTCAAACTCTTTTCTTTTTTTAAAAGGACATTATAGGTCATTTGGAATATTTTTGTTAATATCTACAGGACTGTCTTGGCACTCATTTCCTGAGTTTGATACTTTTGCTCACCAAGAGAATTTTTAGGGACAAAGGTTATTTTATCAGTGTTTTGCTAACAAGCCAGAGGCTATGCAGATCCAGCCTCAGAGAAGGCTGGAGATGTTCACAGGGGGAGAGGGAGCGGGTATGAAGGGTAGATGAAATGGTTTGGGTACCGTTCCAATAAACTTGTAGTAGGGTTACATTTATGGCGAAGTGAAAGGATTTAGCTGGTAATCCTGCAAAGACCTGAAGAGATTGCATGCAAGACGTCCACAGAGAACTTGTGTCATATGTGGCTGGAGCCACACTCTTCAAGGTCTCATGTCTAGAGTCAGAGCATTGTCATTATGTTCTAAAATGTCTTTACACTGCTAGAGACTCCTGCTGAAATATTTTTGAGTGAAATTATAGGAAACCTGAGACTTGTTTTTGAACATTCCAGCAAAAACAAAACCGGAAAATGGTGGAGGGATCCAGACATGAAATAAGATTGGTAAAATCATTTGATTAGAGAAATTGGGCAAAAGTCATGTAGGCCCCAGTCTACATTTACTGTTGTAGATGTATTAAATATTTATTAAAAAGTATTTTTGTTTGAATGAAAGATTTCTTCCTTTCTTCTCTTTTTTCTTTCTTTCTTCCTTTCTTTTCAAGACAGGATTTCTCCGTGTAACAGCCCTGGCTGTCCTGGAACTCTCTTTGCAAAGCAGACTGGCCTCAAACTCACAAACATATTCCTGCCTCTGCTTCCTGAGTGATGGGATTAAAGGTGTGTGTCGGCCTCTCTGGCTAAAGATGAAAGATTTCTCTGTTAGCAGGAAAATAGCTGGTACGCAGCATCCACACTTGGCCTCCCCGGAGAGGTGTGGAACCTTTAACTGGGCTCTTAAATTAGATGCTGTATGAACTTGGGAGGTCGAACTTAACAAGCTTGGCTCTTCTGTGCTGCCCAGAAGTATTTACTTCTTGTGTGGTTACAGCTCTGGAAATTGGAAAACAGAGGCAGACTGTCCAGGGCTGGGGAGAAAGGCCACCTGCTGAAGTCTGAGTGAGGGCTCCAATGAAGCAGCTACCACCTGGAAATCATCTCCTCAACGAAGGGCGGGCTTAGGACTGGATTTCTCATGACCCCTGCCCACATCTCATCATCCAAGATTGGGACATCAGGACCTATTCCTTATCTCTGTCCCCAGGGGTACCCAGAGAAGCATGCAGGGATCCACAGGACAGGGACTTGCTGTACAACTTACAATGGTCTCCTTTCACCATAACGGCTTTTGTTTATGGTGTGAAGCATCCGCTATGTGGGAAAAGCCATTCACAGAATTCCTCTTCTTGTTTCTCTGTGCATGGACAGCGGTTAATGCAGAAAGCAAGAGAGCAAGGCCATTAGAGGGCTCAGCCCCCGAAGAGACATCTGTGCCATTCCTCCCATACGCGAGGCTCTGGACCATCAAGAAGCTAGCCTGAGTCTGGGGGGATGGGGACAAAGCAGCATCTCCTGGGCAGGGCTGCTGGGCTTATGCAATCATAGCAGGCATGCTTGCCTGCACAAGGTCAAGCTGGTCAAGCGTGGAGAGGAGAACGGGTTCATGAACCTCCATCCCTAACTGAGAACGGACAGGTAGTGGTTTGCAGGGAGAGCAGAAATCAGTGTTCTTTAGCCCCGTGGCTCCTGGTAGCCCCACCATGCTGCAGGGAATGGCCACATACCTAGGAGTGTATGGGTGGCACACACTGGATTTAATGACTTGTTTTAAAAACAAATGGAAATGGGTACAGGGATGAGTAGGGAGGTAGAGGCAGGTCGAGAGTTGGTAGAAAGGGCAGGGGCATGAAATTCTCAAGGAGTTAATGCAAACATTTCTTAAAGAATATATTCTTCTGGAATGATACCACTTAGGTCAGTCTTGGACTAAAATGTGCATTTTATTAAGGCAATACAACTGATAAATATCTGCAGGGTACAAGATCATTGTCCCACAGCAGAAACAGAGAAGAGTGAGTGAGTGAGTGAGTGTGTGTGTGTGTGTGTGTGTGTGTGTGTGTTTGGAGGTATGTATATCCATGCATGTGAAGGCCATGAACATCTTTGGTTAGGCCAGGCAGGCTGGTCTGTGAGTCCCTGGAATTAGACTGTATCAGGCTGTCTCAATCTCCACTGGGATTGTAGCCTCATGTGACCATGCCAGCCTTTACTCAGGTCCTAGAGATTCAAATTCGAATGTTCACCCTTGTACAGAAAGTATTTCAACCCCCCAACTGCTGTGTATTGAGATTTCATGATCCTGATATCCTATTTGTGTGATGTACCTGCATGCTTATCTTTCTTTTGAAATATGCACCAACAGATTTTCTAGAGATAACAAGGAGATAAAATTTTTGATAGTCAAAGTGAGCCAAAGAGAAATGATTGTGGTAAGGCTGGCTTTGGGGTTGGAAGGGACAGGGTCATGTCCACACATGGGTCTACAAACTTGTTGCTGCCTCTAAACGTGTTAGTTGGGTTGGGAACAGGACCAGGACAGGTGTGTGATGGCATCTCCCCACCGAAACTGCTGCCACATTTAAGAGTGTTCTACAGAATCATTACCAAACACACAAGGCAAGTGTTCTATAGAATTGCTACCAAATGTGCAGGCTGAGTGT
>NW_004949195.1:1052191-1058311 GCF_000317375.1 Microtus ochrogaster
GAGTGTCCTACAGTATTGTCACCAAATGCACAGAGTGTTCTACAGTATTGTCACCAAATTCACAGTGTTCTGCAGCGCTGCCGCAAAACTACGCAGGATGAGAGCAGGCGCGCAGAATTGCTTATTTCTGAAGACTTAGACACTTGTTAGAGTTTCTAATCCATGAGGGCACCTGTAACAACATGCCCCGGACAGGCCTTTAACCATGGAGCTTTGTTTTCAGACTGTGGTGACAGCAGCTCGAGATGCTGACCGGGATGGTTTCTGGTGAGGGTTCTTCTGGGCTCATGAATGACTGTTTTCCTGCTCTGTCCTCACAGGAAAAAAGAGACAGGCTGGGCCTCTGGTGTCAACTCTCAGTGGGACACTTGAGGTCTAAACCTAGTTGTTTTTTAAACTCCATCACCAACACCTGGCAGCCAACAACTCAAGAGGTAACTTTTGTCAGGGCACAGTTCAATCCACAGCGGCTCTTAGCTAATACCAGGTATTGTTTGTTTTATCTTCAAAAATATGTGACTTGTCAGAAATTCATTCTCTAGACTATGAAACAGCAGAGTTCTTCTCTAAAAGGAACTTATGGAAGGAACACTCTAAGCGTCACAAACCATATGGATTCCATTGGGACAACTCAATTCTAACAATATGCCACAGAAGACATATAGATAATATGTAAACAATCGGGTACAGCTGTGTTTCAATAAGACATTGTTTACAAAACAGGATAGGGACCCAGATCTGGCCCGTGAACTACTTTGCAGACACTTTTCTGAGCACTAGCCAGAGGGCTCAGAGCATTATTATGAATTTTGACCACAGCCATTTGACGTGACCAGCAAAGCCCTGCCACTACTCGTAAACGAGGCCAGTGGCGCACCCTGCCTTTCTCTGAGGTTCAACACTCAATCACATTTGCTGAGGTCCTAAGCATTTTGCACACTGACCGCTTCATGGCTTACAATTGGGATTTCACTGATTATTCGATCCCAAGTGGTCAGCCCTAAACACATTTGCATGAGCAACACCAAGTAGACTCAGTAGGGTGTCTCCAATAATTAAAGGAGAAGAAGCCATGAATCTGAGGCAGAGTGGTGGGGGGGGGCAGAAATGGCTGGTGGGGGGATGGGGTGGAAATGATGAAACCCTAAAAATTTAAATATTTAAATTTTAAAAACTGATAACTAATCTAAAAAAAAAAAAACCAAAAGCAAGAATGCAGCCATATGATTTGGGAAAGGATATTTCATACCACAATCATGCATTTACATTTTTTTGTCCTTTCGTGCTTTTAGATTGGCCCAGAAGATATGAGACATTGTTATGGCATTTTCCTGTGTTTTAGGGGGTTCCTCTCACTCTTATTCCCAGCCACTTAAGGAAGCCATGTCTAAGCTGGACATGATGGCTAATGCCTACAGTCTTAGTACTTCAGAGGCTAAGCCGGGAGGCTCACCATGAGTTCAAGGCCAGCCTGGGCTATAATGTGAGACACCCCCGCCCCAATACAATAAACAACACAATGACTAAAAAAAATCCCCTTAGCAGGTGTATCAAAGATAGCTGATAGGAGCAGTCCTGTGGTTGTGTGTCAAGCAAGGCACTATGGGGAGCGGAAGTGAGGCCGGTGGTCAGGTCCCTAGTGTCCCGACCCCACAGAACAGAGTACCGGCCCTGAACCGGTGGTCAGGTTCCTAGTGTCCTGACCCCACAGAACAGAGTACCGGCCCTGAACCAGGACTCCGTGTAGAAAAGCGGCTGCCAGCTGCCCTGACAAGGTGCACCGCCACAAACTTGCCCTGCTAGTGGCTGTGATTGCCAGGAGTGTGCAGGGGCCTAGAGCTATGAAAGGAAGGGACCTTCCTTCAGTGGCTTTGGGAGGGGTCCAAGAAGGTGGCTGAGCAAAGTTTGAGTGCTGGAAGCTGAAGGAAGGAGTGTCCCCTCATTCCAATGTGACAGTTCCCGTCTTAGGCCCAACCCTGCCTCTAGCAAGTGGCCAGGGCTTATCTAGGTGGGGTACGGGTCCCATGAGTCCCTCCCTGACCTGGCCCAGACTTGTGGAGACTCGGAACAGACAACTGTACTGCTGTGAGATCCCACCTGCCACGGCTGTCCACACCACTCTTTCTTGGCCCTTCTTTCATATTCTTTCTGCCTCAACCCTTTTAATCAGTGATTTTTAATTTTTTTTTAGACTCAAAAGAAAAGGTAACAAGTCTAATACCTTGCCCACTGCAAACCCTGAGCCTCACAGCCAAGAGGGATCAGCCATAGTTAGCTGTCCAAGCTCTTCGGGGGCACCTGCAGGACAGGTGACTGGTACCTGGGGCTGCATTTAACCTGTAACTGTCGGACACTTATCTCATTGAGATTCTAGTTCCTGTTTTAGGCACCAAAGGCTCAGTAAAACTGTCCCCGAACCACAGGTCCTGCTGTTTGATCGTTTATGAGCTACACAGGATCCAGTCTGAAGGCTCCATACCCAGACACTTGCGACAGTTCTGTCCTGGGTGATCAGGTACTGGACGCAGACACTGATGCTCCTGCCCGTGATGGCTCTAAATGCTTCTCTCACATCCTCACGGGTTCCCACAGCGTGAGGAAAGGGTGGACGGGGAAAGAAAGGATTCTCTCTGAGTCGTTCTGTGCTGAGAGCCACACTGTGTGTTGCCACAGGCGCTACCTCACACCTTAAAACAAACCTAGAGGGCAGACGGTGATCCTTTTCTTTGACCAGCTAGAAAATTATGGCTGTTTACTTAACTTATCTTACATATTTATTTTTTGGTTTTTCCAAAGTAGCTCTGACTGTCCTGAAACTCACTCTGTAGACCAGGCTGGCCTCAGACTCACAGAGATCTACCTGCCTCTACCTCTGCCTCTCAAGTGTTGGGATGAAAGGCGTGCACCACCACCTTTGAAATAGAGACAAAGCTAAAATTTTCTTTTGTCCTATACTCTCCCTCATCCTGAAAATTCACGTCCACAAGAACCTGTGAATGTCAGCCTTACGTGGGAAACAAGTTGGGGCAAATGTACTCAAGGTCATACATAAGAGTCATTTAGGAGTGCCCCTAAATCTAATCTGATTGATGGAATCCTTATGAGACAGAGAAATTAAGACACAGAGAGGAGGTAGCTGCCTGGAGACAGAGACTGGAGTTATGTTGCCACAAACTACACACTCCTGGGGCCACCAGAAACTGAAAGAGGGAGACATTCTCCCCTCGCATCTCCAGAGACAGCGCTATACACCAGCCTCTTGGTTTTCACCTTCCTACCCCGTATAATGACAGAACAAATTGCTACTGTTTTAAATTACTCAGTTTATGGTGCGATACAGTTGGTCCCCATTATTTGCTATTTTTACTACCAGCTAAAAGAGGGGAATCTAAACTCAGCCATGTCTGTGGGGCATTTTCTTGGTTGGTGCCTGATGAGGGAGGGCCCAGCTCACTGTAGGTGGTGTCACTACTGAGCAGCCGATCCTGGGTTCTATAAGAAAGCAGCCTGAGCAAATCATGAGGAGCAAGCTAGTAAGCAGCATTCCTCTGTTGTTAGGGTGTGTAAACCAGATACACCCCCGCCTTTCCCAAGCTGTTAGGTAAAATATACGAGGCTCTGTGCCATGTGCTTGTTGCAGCTCTCGTGAACACATAAGCTCACTATAACCCAGGCTCGTGGTTTTCTGATTTCTATTCGTGATTCTGCTGTTTAGAATGCCCAAGTGCATGTCGAAGACTCTCTAACGTCCCAGAGAACAAGAAAGCTGCCACGTGCCGACTGACAGAGAATTTTCATTTTATTGTCTTTTCTTCAGACATAATGTTATGACACAACTTGTCGTGAGGTTAGTGGGTTTCTTTAAATATTTTATTTTAATTATGTGTATAGGTGTATCCCTGTGTGGCTACATGTACGTGAGCTCATTGCAATAGGATGCCAAAAGAGGGTGTTAGATCCTCCAGAGCTGTGGTCCCGATGTGAATGCTGCATTAGAATTCTAGAGCTGGGATTATGAGCCCCCAGTGTAGGTGTAGGGACTGGACTTGGTTCCTTAACAAGAACACGATACACTTTTAATGATGGAACCAATGTCAATAAATCCTGTGTGTGTCTGTGTATGTATATATGCCTTTGTATATCTCTGTGTATATGCCTGTGTGTAAGCTGGGATTATGAGCTCCCAGTGTAGGTGTAGGGACTGGACTTGGTTCCTTAACAAGAACACGATACACTTTTAATGACGGAACCAATGTCAATGAATCCTGTGTGTGTCTGTGTATGTATATATGCCTTTGTATATCTCTGTGTATATGCCTGTGTGTGTCTCTGAGTATCTGTGTGTGTTTGTGTGTGTGTATCTGTGTGTGACTATGTGTGTGTCCGTGTATGCATGAGTATGTGTGTGTGTCTGTGTCTGTATGTGTGCCTATGTGTCTGTGTGTCTGTGTATGTGTGTGTCTGGGTGTCTGTGGCCTGTTTGTCTATGTGTCTGTGTGTGTTTAAACAGAAACTCACATAAACAACATCACACGTTGGTTGCTTCTCAGAAATTGTGACAAAGACACAGAAGATGAGCCCCGTATTTCCCCCAGGGGTCAAATGTCTGTATTTACTACTTCATTGTCTGCAGGAACTTCCTAGCAGAACAACTGTAAGTGATGAAAATCAACTGTAGTGTTTGTTTCTTATAACAGCCTTAGAAAACCCAAACAAGCCTTTCTGGACTTACTCAGGACCTTGCAGGCTTCTTGGATGAGCTTAATGGTGATGCTGTCGTCGTACACGGTGTAGGTCATGAAGGCATCTTGCACTTCTGCAGAAGCCCTGAAAGATGCAACAAGTGCAGTTGAGCACTGGTCCGTGGGAGCTGAGTCCCAGGACAGTCGCTGACCCAGCAATATATGGTACAGCAAGCACTGCATTCAGGGCCCTAAGCACTGTGACTGTGTGGGTGTTGACTCCTGCTGAGTGCATCCTCTGGACTCCAGTTTGAGCTTGAATAGACTCAACTTAGATGAAGATGGTTAGTCTACCCACCGCCACCCCTGCTGGACTCCTCGAGGGTGGCTATGGTCATTCGCCCTTTATTTCTGAATCCCAGAAAATGGCACTGGTCCTGACACGCACATTCCAGGATCCTCAAACAGACAAGGGGTACTTGGGTCTGCAGTTGAGTCTCTGGATTCCCTACAGGATTCCTGGTTTGGGTCCAATGGTTTCTAAGAATTATTACGTGCAGCTGGAATAGATGAGGAGGCTGGGGCCAATGTGGAGTTGCTGCAAACCCTCACTACTGCTATGAAAATGGGGTATTCTCCACTATGTTGGAGTGGCCTCTCCACCCAGGCCACCAGGTGCCTTGTGAACCAAAAACTAACAGGCCAGACCCTAATTTAGACTAGATACATGGCCACAACCTGAGATGAAGGCTCGAAGGGAGGCGATGTAAATCCCAGGCCCTTACAGAGTATGCTCTCTGTGGCCAAGGCTGTCCTCACCTCGCCTCCACTTCACCGTCCAGGTCACACAGCCTCTTCCTTTCTGCAGGCTGAGCTGACAATACTGTAGTGTCAGATGTTTTTCTGGTTTGTATACGTGCTATACGTTGCTGGGGTGGCAGACATGCTAACAGCTGGGACTTCTGGCCTCATTCCGGGTCTCCAACGCTGCATGCAGCGGTCACCACAGCCACGGCACACTGGGACACATAATCTGTCAAAATACTTTTGGGACACAGTGTGCTGGCCAATAGTTTATTCAAAAAAAATAAACAAATAGACATTTTAAATGAGATGACCAAACTTCTGCTAAGAAGGGAGGAAGAAAAATGACAGTGGGAGACACCTCAGAGAGACCAGGACTTGAGAGAGCAAGTGAAAAGAGACATGAAGAGGACACTCAACATGTAATGTCAATGCCAGTCATACATACAGGGGCTCACCTCCACACATGCAGGGGCTCACCTCCACACATGCAGGGGCTCACCTCCACACCTCCACACATGCAGGGGCTCACCTCCACACATGCAGGGGCTCACCTCCACACATGCAGGGGCTCACCTCCACACATGCAGGGGCTCACCTCCACACTTGCAGGGGCTCACTTCCACACATGCAG
>NW_004949195.1:1058501-1060453 GCF_000317375.1 Microtus ochrogaster
CCTCCACGCATGCAGGGGCTCACCTCCACGCATGCAGGGGCTCACTTCCACGCATGCAGGGGCTCACCTCCACGCATGCAGGGGCTCACCTCCACACATGCAGGGGCTCACCTCCACCCATGCAGGGGCTCACCTCCACATATGCAAAGACTCATACACACACACACACACACACACACACACATGCATGGTCTCACCTCCACACTCAAAGGCCATTGACTAATTGATATTTTACTGGAACACCCAGGGTTCCTCATTAGTGAATAACACTTAGTGTTATCCAAACTATCTATGCGGCAAGCCAGGGCTGGCTGCCTGGCTCAGAATAACTTGAGGAGAAAAACAAAACACACACACACACACACAAAAGAAAAATAAAACAAAAAAACGCAGGCAGGCTCTGAGTCTTATCTTTTAACCACTTGTCTCTTGTTTCTCAAAGCTGAGAAACTGCAGCTCCCCTATACTCTAGATTCAACCCAGAAAGGAAACGGGTGACAAATGACGGACCTTACATTATTAAGCTGATGTCATAGTTTGTTAGAGTCCAGGGTGAGTCATAAAGGTCCCAGGAGAAATGAGAAGTTCTTCAAGGCAAGTCTTGGGCCACAGAAATGGGGTGGACTTAAGCACTGGGAAGGCATTCTTTCAAGAACCCCTTACAGTAGTAAGGTTTGCCTACAGCTGCACTGGGGTCAAGGAGATGAGGAAAACTGGAGCGTATATCCTGTCCTGACGATCTGTCCCTCTAGCCCATCCCTCCCTTGTAGTGGCATTTCATTTGTATTTTAATAAATAAAGCTTGCCTGAAGATCAGAAAAGTAAAACAGCCACACTGGCCAGCCTTACAGACCAGGCAGTGGTGACACACATCTTTAATCGCAGTAGCCACACTGGTTTGCCATAGAAACCAGATGGTAGTGGTGCACACCTTTAATCTCAGAACTAGAGAGGATTATAAAATGGGGGGAGACAGCTCTCAGTCTCAATCTCATTCTGAGGTTCCCTGGAGGCAGGATCACTATTTTCGAACTGAGGTTGAGGTAAGAGCCAGTGGCTGGCTCCTTTGCTTTTCTGGTCTTCAGGATGAACCCCAATATCTGTCTCTGGGTTTTTATTAACTGTGCTACAGTCCCCAGTTCCTCTAGTGTCCTTGGCAGCATCCAGACTTAGCTAGACATTTTTGGCCCTCCCTCCCATACTCCCCAGCCACCCCCCTGCTGCTTGGACCCCTCTAGCTGCTCACAATGCCTTCCCTGCCTTCCACAGGCTCCCTCTACCAGAAGGGTGCCCACTCCCTCTAACCTGGCCAGCTTACTTCCTCTTTCCTCTGGTTATTGTGAGTCTCATGAGTGTTCATGTATCCACCCCCTCCACGGTCCCCAGCGCTTACAGCACCTGCCTGGGCATGGACAAGTCCTGACACCTATGAATGACTCTCTGATGCTTCTTACATCCCAAGTCTAAAGACCAGGCTGTGTCCTTTGATTTCATATCTCCAATATCTGACACTGTCTCTGGCACACAAATAAAAACTGATAAACACTTAAAAGAGAATTTAGGATTTCTTTTCGTGTGTGTGTGAGATGGGGTGTCTTATAACTTAGCATGGCCTCAAACTCAAGAGAAAGCTGAGCATGACCTTGAACTTCTGACCCTCCTGTCTCTACCTCCTGAGCAGAAGGATTTTAAGCATGTGCCACCCTGCCTAGTTTATGTGGTGCTAGGGATGGATCCACAAAACCATGCTAGGGCTCTACTCACTGAGCTACAGGGCCATCTCAGTCTCAGAAGTTTTGATAAAAGATACAAATCAACAGAGGCTCTTATCCTTGCTGCGAGAGTCAGGAAGAGATCCGTATTTTGGCTAGTGCTCCACCACTGGGCTTGTCGCCTACCCCCTTTTGTTGTTTTTGTTTTGAGGCAGGGCGCCACTAAGCTGCCCATCCTGA